>NC_088423.1:75046785-75166785 GCF_034236695.1 Oncorhynchus nerka
GCTGGCTGAGAGTGATGGACCAGTGGGTCGTATGTGAGGGCTGGCTGAGTGTGACGGACCAGCGGGTGGTGTGTGAGGGCTGGCTGAGAGTGATGGACCAGCGGGTCGTATGTGAAGGCTGGCTAAGAGTGATGGACCAGCGGGTCGTATGTGAGGGCTGGCTGAGTGTGATGGACCAGTGGGTCGTATGTGAGGGCTGGCTGAGTGTGACGGACCAGCGGGTGGTGTGTGAGGGCTGTCTGAGAGTGATGGACCAACGGGTGGTGTGTGAGGGCTGGCTGAGAGTGATGGACCAGCGGGTCGTATGTGAGGGCTGGCTGAGTGTGATGGACCAGTGGGTCGTATGTGAGGGCTGGCTGAGTGTGATGGACCAGTGGGTCGTATGTGAGGGCTGGCTGAGTGTGATGGACCAGTGGGTCGTATGTGAGGGCTGGCTGAGTGTGACGGACCAGCGGGTGGTGTGTGAGGGCTGGCTGAGAGTGATGGACCAACGGGTGGTGTGTGAGGGCTGGCTGAGAGTGATGGACCAGCGGGTCGTATGTGAAGGCTGGCTAAGAGTGATGGACCAGCGGGTCGTATGTGATGGCTGGCTGAGAGTGATGGACCAGCAGGTCGTATGTGAGGGCTGGCTGAGAGTGATGGACTAGCGGGTCGTATGTGATGGCTGGCTGAGAGTGATGGACCAGCGGGTCGTATGTGAGGGCTGGCTGAGAGTGATGGACCAGCGGGTCGTATGTGAGGGCTGGCTGAGAGTGATGGACCAGCGGGTCGTATGTGAGGGCTGGCTGAGAGTGATGGACCAGCGGGTCGTATGTGATGGCTGACTGAGAGTGATGGACCAGCGGGTCGTATGTGAGGGCTGGCTGAGAGTGATGGACCAGCGGGTCGTATGTGAGGGCTGGCTGAGAGTGATGGACCAGCATGTCGTATGTGAGGGCTGGCTGAGAGTGATGGAGTGGAAGAAGCAATAAAGGAGGGCTGATCTGTCTGAGAGCTTGGGGAGAGAGAGGGAGGGCAGGGAGCATGTTAATGGGAAATAAAGAAGGGAGAGGAGGATGGTAGGAGAGGAGTGCTTTGGACCATAGAGATCTCAGTCTCTACAGACCCCACAGAGCCCCAGGACAGCAACACAATTAGACTCAACCAAATCAGAGACTGTGTCTGACCCAAAATGAAGGAAATCTTTGCTTATGTACAGACTCAGTGAGCATAGCCTTGCTATTGAGAAAGGCCGCCATAGGCAGACATGGCTCTCAAGACAATGAGGTGGAAACTGAGCTGCACTTCCTAACCTCCTGCCAAATGTATGACCATATTAGAGACACATATTTCCCTCAGATTAGACAGACCTATTGGATGAAATACCACAGTGTGCCATCACAGCAGCAAGATTTGTGACCTGTTGCCACAAGAAAAGGGCAACCAGTGAAGAACAAACACCATTTATTTTCCCTTTTGTACTTTAGCTATTTGCACATCGCTACAACACTGTATATATACATAATATGATAATATGATTTTAAACGTCTCTATTCCTTTGGAACTTTTGTGAGTGTAATATTTACTGTTCATTTTGTATTGTTTATTTCACTTTTGTTTATTACCTATTTCACTTGCCTTGTAAATGCAAACATATGTTTCCCATGCCAATAAAGTCCTTTGAATTGAATTGGCATTTTTTTTAAAGAGAGAGAGAACGTGGATGACTCAGATGGAGGAGGAAGACACCCTGAAAGGAGGACAGAGCAAGGTAAAGAGAGGTAGGACAGTATTGAGGGAGAGGAGGGCGGCAGCCAGAGAAAGAATGGAAGGAGGGACGCTGAGAGGGATGAGAGGACGATTAAGAGAAAGAGGAGGACAGGATCCTCATTGGAGGTCAAAGTAGGAGGTCAAACACACACACACACACACACACACGCACACGCACACGCACACACACACACACACACACACACACACACACACACACACACACACACACACACACACAGCTCTGCCTCTGGTCTGTGTAAGGGTGTAAAGTGAAGTTGTGTTGTGTAAACAGGAAATGCCAGTTGTCATGGAGCCCTGGCCTTGGCCTTTGGGATTGTCATGATGATCACAGGGGAATGCCTTGTTGACAGACACACTGTTGGGAATGTAAGTGAGTGTGTGTGTGTGTAGACATGAAGGAGCCAAGGGACACGCAGGCATGGGAATGTACACACTTATAGAGAAAGGGGGAAATGGCTGGTACATTTAATTCAGCTATTGAAAGACAGAACCAAGGAGAAATACACACACTTACAAATTATTCTGCCATTTCTATTCTGCCATTGTGGCTGATTCTGTTTTGTTTGAGTTTTTCAGGTTTTCACTCTCAAAATCCAATTTATTTTTAATTTTTTGGAAGTCCACAACAATGATTAAACCACAACAGTAGTTCATTTTATAGTCTGGGGAAAAAATCATACATTTAGATTTTGGTGAGTAACATTTCATTTAAATGCTGCACATCAGACCGTTGTTTGGTTAGTGATGTTTCTATAGTGCTCATGTGATTGCAAAACAAATGGCCAAAACAAATGCAAATAATCCCGATACCATTCTGCCAGGTGTGTGTGAACAGGGAGCACAACTTTGTAATTAACATTTCACTGAGTCTTTCTGTCTCTACCAGCAGAAGGTTATCATTATCGCTAACAGCTACACAAAGTGTTGACATACGTGCACCACACACACACACACACACACACACACACACACACACACACACACGCATTCCTGTGCCGTTTCAGAAAGTTGCAGGAAAATACAAATCACTGATGCATTTTGTTAAATGTATTTTCAAATAAGTTCCATTCATTTAGTTAATTTCCTACTCAGTTCTGTTTTAATGTCTGGATTCCGTGATTCCGTCCGTGTTCTCTGCAACGCAGATTTTCTCTGCTCTACATTTTAATTGTCTGGATTGTGCATGAGTGAGAGACACTAAAGCACCAGGGAGAATCCAACCAGATCAACATCAGTCCAATGTTAGACCAACGCCATAGCAACCTAAGACCAACATTGGCCCAACCTCACAGGATAGAGCAGAGAGAGGATTGGGATGATCAGCAGCACAGTGCTGAGATCAATTGCATCTCTTATCTCCAGCTCTTCCTCCAGCTCTACTCGTCTGCCCCCTCCCTCCATCTGCCAGCCCAGACGGAGCACAGACAAATTCCAGGGTTGTGTCATGCTGAAATGATTCACCCCTCCCAACTCGCTCCCTCTCCTCTCCAGCTAATTCACACTTAGTAACAGGTTCAGAGAAGCTACACGCAACACTGTCACACTCTCCAGACCTCTGATTGGTTAAGCTGCCAGTTGGTCTGGGCTCTGATTGGATATGCTCCCTGCATTGGACCATTAGAGAGTTCTCATTGGTTGGAACAGGACTCCACAGCCCATAGACGAGGACACTGTGACAAATATGGTTAGCAGAAAGGAGCGATACCGGCTGAGCCCTGTGTTATAGGATCCACCGTGATATGAGGAGAGGGTGTGTGTGTGTGTGTGTTCTTTGATATGAGGCGAGGCTGTGTGTGTGTGTGTGTGTGTGTGTGTGTGTGTGTGTGTGTTCTTTGATATGAGGAGAGTGTGTGTGTGTGTGTGTTCTTTGATGTCCTGTCCCATACCGGCAATCCAGTAGGTTGCGTGTATGTTACCAAATAACATGTAGACAACCTTGGTGTACTACACACTAATCACACAAGCACACAGTCACAGACATTCACTGCTGCAATAAACCCTGAGTGGTGTGGGAACACGCCTCCCCTCGAGGTTAATTAATGTTGTTCCACTGACCTCTAACCCTGACCTACCCCCTTTCACCGCTCTACTGACAAAAACTAAGTCGTCTTCCTCACACACACATACAGAATCTCACACACACGAAACACAAACACACACAGCTGCCCCCCACCCCTCCATACACACACACACAGTGTCCATACACATAGATAAATAGGATCCATATGGAACAGAGGAGAGGGGAGGTTATTGATGCTGGCTCTCAGAAAGCCAAGGTCTAGGCCATGAATCCCCAGCGCCAGCCTCCACTGGCCCCATACATTAGAGAGGAGAGATAAGGAATGAAGGATGGCCTGGATTACACACACAGGAACACAACAGTCTACCCCACCCTACCTCAGCACACTAACCTAGGCCTGGGGGGGGGTTGCGTGCGTTGGGTGGAAAGACAAGAGGCAGGAAATGAGAAAATGAGAAACAAATCAACAGAGAGGAGGAGAGGAGAAATAGAGTGACTGTCTGCACTGTGTTCCCATGGTTATACTCAGCCACTCAACAGTTAAAAAGCTCATTACTGTACCTGTCATCCAAAAACACTACCCCAAGCTGGGAGACACTGAGATCACCATTCCCAGATCATCATTACCAGATCATCATTACCAGATCACCATTACCAGATCACCATTGCCAGATCATCATTACCAGATCACCATTGCCAGATCATCATTGCCAGATCACCATTGCCAGATCACCATTACCAGATCACCATTACCAGATCATCATTCCCAGATCATCATTACCAGATCACCATTACCAGATCACCATTACCAGATCACCATTACCAGATCATCATTACCAGATCACCATTACCAGATCACCATTACCAGATCATCATTACCAGATCACCATTACCAGATCACCATTACCAGATCATCATTACCAGATCACCATTACCAGATCACCATTACCAGATCATCATTACCAGATCACCATTAACAGATCATCATTCCCAGATCACCATTGCCAGATCACCATTACCAGATCACCATTACCAGATCACCATTGCCAGATCACCATTACCAGATCATCATTACCAGATCACCATTAACAGATCATCATTCCCAGATCACCATTGCCAGATCACCATTACCAGATCACCATTACCAGATCATCATTACCAGATCACCATTAACAGATCATCATTCCCAGATCACCATTGCCAGATCACCATTACCAGATCACCATTACCAGATCATCATTACCAGATCATCATTCCCAGATCACCATTACCAGATCACCATTACCAGATCACCATTGCCAGATCACCATTACCAGATCACCATTACCAGATCACCATTACCAGATCATCATTACCAGATCACCATTACCAGATCACCATTACCAGATCATCATTACCAGATCACCATTACCAGATCGCCATTACCAGATCATCATTACCAGATCACCATTACCAGATCACCATTACCAGATCACCATTACCAGATCACCATTACCAGATCACCATTACCAGATCACCATTACCAGATCATCATTACCAGATCACCATTACCAGATCACCATTGCTTTTAAAGTATTTGTTTTCATATTGGACTCTTTGTTGATGTTTCTGTTAAACTATTTCCCCAACCAGGTAGAACAGTAAATCATATCACCATCAATCATCCTTCACACCATTAACTGCTCTGACCTCTAACTCCTGACCCTAAGGTCCCCCTACTTGGGGGTCGCTAACCCCTCTGTCTGATTACAGCCTAGGGGTCTGGCTGTCAGTCTACCTGTGGCCTGGGGGTCACGGGAAGTCAAAGGTCCATCAGAGAGAACCGTCAGACATCAAGTTTTATTAGTCATATGTACAGGATACACATGGTACACATCGTCCACCCAAATGCTTACTTGCAGGATCCTTCTCGACAACGCAACAACAATAAGAAATAATACAAATTAAGAATATGAACTTAAAGAAAATGGCTCAGTAGAATAGAATAAACATTTTACCATGAGTATAATACAGGAAATGGCCTTGCGGACTTGGACGAAGCAATCCCCGTACCAGGCCGTGATGCAACCGGTCAGGACACTCTCGATGGTGCAGCGGTAGCATTTGGAGAGAACCCTAAGCAGCATGCCGAATTTCTTCAGCCGCCTTAGGAAGTAGAGACGCTGTTGCACTCTCTTGACAGGAGTGGTGGTGTTGTTGGTCCATGACAAGTCCTTTGTGACGTGGATGCTGAAGGACATAAAACTAGTGACTCTCTCTACTGCAGTCCCGTAAGTCAACAATCAACTCCTTTGTTTTGCTGAAGTTGAGGGAGAGGTTGTTGTCAGGACACCACAATGCCAATTCATGTACCTCCTCCCTATAGGCGGACACGTCGTTGTTGGTTATCAAGATTATAACAGTGGTGTCATCAGAAAACTTGATGATGGATTTGGTGTCGTAGAAAGCCACACAGTCGTGGGTGAACAGGGAGTACAGCAGAGGGCTGAGGACACATCCCTGGGGGGTCACTGTGTTACGAGTCAGTGTGGAGGAGGTGTTCTTGCCAATCCTCACAGCCTGTGGTCTGCCTGTCAGGAAGTCCAGGATCTAGTTGCAGAGGGTGGTGTCCAGAAAGACTTTAACAGCTTATAGCCCCTGGCGCCATGACAACCCAATGGAGGTCCTGAACAAGCAGGACTCCATGGCAACCCCAGAAGGTTCTAGGATGCCTGAAGGACAAATCAAACAGGAATGGAGACAGAGTGTACAATAGTTGGGAGAGACACACTAACAGTACATACTCACTCTGACCTGGCCTCCAGGGCATTGACAACACCTCTACTGTTCTCTGTGTATCTGTGTAACACTATAGCTTCCGTCCCTCTCCTCGCCCCAACCTGGGCTCAAACCAGGGACCCTCTGCACACATCAACCACAGTCACTCACGAAGCATCGTTACCCATCGCGCCACAAAAGCCGCGGCAAGGGGAACCACTACTTCAAGGTCTCAGAGCGAGTGACGTCACCGATTGAAATGCTATTAGCGTGCACCACCGGTAACTAGCTAGCCATTTCACATTGGTTACATCTGGTTAGATGATAAAGAAATGCTCAAGTGAGTGAGTCATTCTTTAGCCACACACACACACACACACACACACACACACACACACACACACACACACACACACACACACACACACACACACACACACACACACACACACACACAAACAAGCTATAAACAATAGAAATGCCTTAGAAAAAACAGAGCGCATTCCCTATGTGTGTGTGTGTGGTGGTGGGGTTTACGGTTAGGGTTATGGAAAGGGTTAGGGAAAATAGGACTTTGAATGGAAATTAATTTTAGGTCCCCACAAGGATAGAACATAATGTGTGTGTGTGTGCGTCTGTGTGTGTGTGTCAGGGTTGGGGTCAATTTAATTTTTAATTCCAATTCAATTATTGAGTTTACTCATGAAGTGAAGAATTTATGTTGATTTCAATTTGGAATTGAATTTAAATTCAGTAGTTTTACATTTCCCAGTGAATGGAATTAATGCACATAGTATCAAACATTGACTGCAGGATTTGTTTTCAATCATTTCAACTTGTATTTCTATATTTCCAGTATAGCTAGGTTGTCTAACGGTGACATGATCAGCCTGAAAGCCTGAGGAAATTTAATTCAAATTGTAATTTGTGGAATTGTTGGGGATAATATTTAATAGGGAAATGAATTATTGGAATTGACCTATTATTGGAAGTGAGAGGAATTGAATTATCCCTGGAATTTAAAGAATGACCTGGAATTTGAATTGAATTAAATGTAAATACAGGGAGAGATAATTCAATTAGTGGAATGAACCCCAACCCTGATGTGTGTGTTTGTATGTATGTTCTTTGTGAATGACAGTATAGAGGGACAAGATACATTCTTAGTTGGCAGCTGTTCTCTCCATTCTACACAGTCTCTTTTCCAGGAGCTACAGCTGCCTGTTTATCCTGTACAAAACACTTGTGAGAAAGCATTTATGTCTGATTGTGCTGGTTGATGACTTCTTAACATGTGTGTTTGCATATCAATACAGATTAACATGAATGTGTCTCTAATGTAAATGTACATGCTGTTATTTTTTAAATTTCAGCTAAAATCTTTTCCTTTTGGGCTGTGCTTGTCTTGTCCGTGATTGTCCACACAAACCATTTAACATGCACACACACACACACACCCCTGATCAGGACCCAGCTCCTTCATTATTTAATCAGAAGCACTCTTAGTGGAGGTTGAATTATTGAGTGAGTGCATGTTCACACAATCCCTCACTGACAGGTAGTACAAGGCTTTTCTGAGAATCCACTACTCCCACACAAACCACAGACATGCAACAAACTGTACACACTCCCTACTCTCTTACCCCTCCACACACTCATTCACACACACACACACACACACACACACACACACACACACACACACACACACACACACACACACACACACACACACACACACACACACACACACACACACACACACACACACACTTCTCCCAATCCTAAACCTGTCTTTCATGGTGTGGTTTGAGTGAAGCTTCCTCACCTAGGTCTGTCTAAAACATCCAAGGAGGGAGAGGGGAACTGATGTCTTATATTTTGGATATGGAATAAAGCTCTCCCAGCAAACCAGGAACATTCCCAGGACATTAGCTAAGATTCCTATTCATTTCTAGTTAGGGTTTTTATCTAACATTAGGATGATAACATCCCAAAAATATTCAAATAATGTTTTTGATAAAACAAATGAAATATCATTGGAATGTTCTCTTAACATTCACTAAAATGTTGTGCACAATGTCTGTACCAACCACCACAGAACATTCCACTAAGGTTCTTATTACGTTTCAAGGTAATGTAATAACTCAATATCTTCTGGGAATGTTCTTGCAACATCAGGCAAATGGACATCAGCACAACTGTTGCATTATTAGAACATTTGAGGAAACCTAATTAATGTTCTGGGAACGTTCACAGAACCAATTATGATTTGCTGATCTGGTTTTATATAACGGAGGAGAAAAAGCAACCGCTTCTCATCCTCTGGCTTGAATGAAGATAGGATAGCCAGTGGCCATTTTGAAGCCCCTCCATTGATTGATGGTCCTTGCTATCCGGAATCCTTGGGACACCCCTACCCCATAACCCATTTCAAATGGTTAAGGTTAGGGTTAGGTAAGGGTAATGGTTATAGTTAGGGTAAGATTAGGGGTTTAGGTTAGAGTTAAGGTAGGGATGTCCCAAGGACCCTGAATATCACTAACCATTGGCTAGGGTGGTACCCTTTACAGACAAACAGACAGACATTCATCAGACAAACACATCCTCATAGACATCAGAGAGGGGCCAAACCCAGCCTCCAACACAAATCTCCCTAAGTGGGGTGGCTGCTACTGGGTTCTGGGGGTTCAGGCTACCCTAGAGGCTACCCTGCTCTCCCCTCACCCAGGCTGGGGCATCCCCTCTCACTCTTCCCATGGCTGCGGAGGCCTTCCCAGGAGGAGGTGGGTGACTCTTCCCGGGACCAGACAGGTGGTGAGAGCTAGGCGGGCACGCCAATGCCAGCCCTGTGTCTGTGCCAATGGCCCGATGCCAAATGGCTCAGAGACAACAACCTGACGTTCCCCCTCTCTGTAGAGGACACATGGAGATGCAACACACACACACACACACACACACACACACACACACACACACACACACACACACACACACACACACACAGTATGTACATACTGTAGACACACGGGCATCACACATGTACGCTCTCGTTGGCTGGCCCTCGCTTCATACTCGTCGCCAAACCCACTGGCTCCAGGTCATCTACAAGTCTCTGCTAAGTAAAGTCCCTCCTTACCTCAGCTCACTGGTCACCATAGCAGCACCCACCCGTAGCACGCGCTCCAGCAGGTATATCTCTCCTTCCAGTTCTCTGCTGCCAGTGACTGGAACGAACTGCAATAATCACTGAAGCTGGAGACTCATATCTCCCTCACTATCTTTAAGCACCAGCTGTCAGAGCAGCTCACAGATCACTGCACCTGTACATAGCCCATCTATAAACAGCCCATCCAACTACCTCATCCCCATACTGTATTTATTTATTTATCTTGCTCCTTTGCACCCCATTATTGTTTTCTGAGCAATTGTGTCTAAAATGAGAGGGAGGGATTTCTCAGGGTTGGATATGTAGAGCAAGACATCATCCGCATAATGCGAAATCTTCTGCAGAAACACCCATATCAGAGGCTCTGCCAGAGGCTGTACCCCCAACAAGTAGAGCAGGGAGGACAGCGAGCACCCTTGTCTTGTGCCCCATCCCAAAGGCAATCTGTCAGAGTTCAGTCCATTAGTAGTCACCATGGCATTTGGATGAGAGTATAGTGATTTGATCCATTTAATAAAATTTGGGCCCATATTGAACTTTTCTAAGACTGAAAACAGAAAGCTCCACTCCATCCTGTCAAACTCCTTCTCAGCATCCAGTGAAGGCAGCAGGACAGGGCTCTTCTGTGCGTTTACTTGATCAATAATATAAAAAAGACAGCGAATGTTCTCAGAAGAGTATTTGTCTCTAATAAATCCAGTTTGGTTAGCTTTTATTATTCCCAGTATCTCTACCTGCACATTCATCTTCTGCACATCTACCATTCCAGTGTTTAATTGCTATATTGTAATTACTTCGCCACCATGGCCTATTTATTGCCTTACCTCCCTTATCTTACCTCATTTGCACTCACTGTATATAGACTTTTCTTTTTTCTACTGTATTATTGACTATGTTTTGTTTATTCCATGTGCAACTCTGTGTTGTTGTATGTGTCAAACTGCTTTGCTTTATCTTGACCAGGTCGCAGTTGTAAATGAGAACTTGTTCTCAACTAGCCTACCTGGTTAAATAAAGGTGAAATACATGTTTTTTTAAAACAGAGTATACAGAACATGAACTAATGGGTAGACATATACATCGACACACAGATTGGGCTCAACCAGTGCCTGAGCACCTGCCCCTTTCCCCTCCTATGAAAAAATGACTTTGACATTATATTTTGAGTCTCTTTAAATGAGGAGGTTTGAACACTGGCTACGGAAGGAGGTTTGACCACTGGCTACGGAAGGAGGTTTGACCACTGGGCTACGGAAGGAGGTTTGAACACTGGCTACGGAAGAAGGTTTGAACACTGGCTACGGAAGGAGGTTTGAACACTGGCTACGGAAGGAGATTTGAACACTGGCTACGGAAGGAGGTTTGACCACTGGCTACGGAAGGAGGTTTGACCACTGGCTACGGAAGGAGGTTTGATGACTGGTTCTGGTGGGGAGATTTGAATACTGGACGGCAGGAGGTTTGAACACTGGCTACGGAAGGAGATTTGAACACTGGCTACGGAAGGAGATTTGAACACTGGCTACGGAAGGAGATTTGAACACTGGCTACAGAAGGAAATTTGAACACTGGCTACGGAAGGAGGTTTGAACACTGGCTACGGAAGGAGGTTTGAACACTGGCTACGGAAGGAGATTTGAACACTGGCTACGGCGGGGAGATTTGATGACTGGCTACGGAAGGAGGTTTGAACACTGGCAATGGAAGGAGGTTTGACCACTGGCTACGGAAGGAGATTTTAACACTGGCTACAGAAGGAGGTTTGAACACTGGCTACGGAAGGATGTTTCAACACTGGCTACGGAAGGAGATTTTAACAGTGGCTACGGAAGGAGATTTGAACACTGGCTACGGAAGGAGGTTTCAACACTGGCTACGGAAGGAGGTTTCAACACTGGCTACGGAAGGAGATTTGAACACTGTCTACGGAAGGAGGTTTCAACACTGGCTAAGGAAGAAGATTTGAACACTGGCTACGGAAGGAGATTTGAACACTGGCTACAGAAGTAGGTTTGAACACTGGCTACGGAAGGAGGTTTGAACACTGGCTACGGAAGGAGGTTTGAACACTGGCTACGGAAGGAGGTTTGAACACTGGCTACGGAAGGAGGTTTGAACACTGGCTACGGAAGGAGGTTTGAACACTGGCTACGGAAGGAGGTTTGAACACTGGCTACGGAAGGAGGTTTGAACACTGGCTACGGTGGGGAGATTTGATGACTGGCTATGGCTGGGAGATTTGAACACTGGCTACGGTGGGGAGGTTTGAACACTGGCTACGGCGAGGAGATTTGATGACTGGCTACGGCTGGGAGATTTGATGACTGGCTACGGCGGGGAGATTTGATGACTGGCTACGGTGGGGAGATTTGATGACTGGCTACGGTGGGGAGATTTGAACACTGGCTACAGAAGTAGGTTTGAACACTGGCTACGGAACGAGGTTTGAACACTGGCTACGGAAGGAGGTTTGAACACTGGCTACGGAAGGAGGTTTGAACACTGGCTACGGAAGGAGGTTTGAACACTGGCTACGGCGGGGAGATTTGATGACTGGCTATGGCTGGGAGATTTGAACACTGGCTACGGTGGGGAGGTTTGAACACTGGCTACGGCGGGGAGATTTGATGACTGGCTACGGCTGGGAGATTTGATGACTGGCTACGGCGGGGAGATTTGATGACTGGCTACGGTGGGGAGATTTGATGACTGGCTACGGTGGGGAGATTTGAACACTGGCTACAGAAGGAGATTTGATGACTGGCTACGGTGGGGAGATTTGAACACTGGCTACAGAAGGAGATTTGAAAACTGGCTACGGCAGGGAGAATTGATGACTGGCTACGGCTGGGAGATTTGAGCACTGGCTATGGAAGGAGATTTGAACACTGGCTACGGTGGGGAGATTTGAACACTGGCTACGGTGGGGAGATTTGAACACTGGCTACGGAAGGAGATTTGAATACTGGCTATGGAAGGAGATTTGAACACTGGCTACGGTGGGGAGATTTTAATACTGGACGGAGGCTACTTCAGAGTTGGATCTGTCAAGTGTGCTTCTCACTGTTAGGGAAAAGAACGGGGCAATTTGATTGGTTGTTAGAAAGAGGCAGATATTAGCAGTGTTTTAACAGCATAGCTAACTAGCTAGCAAAATATTTACACCACCATTCACTCTGCTGACAGCCACTCTTTCCCCTGATGTCAATAATCTCTGGTCGTCTCTAGGTCTAGGAGTGACTGCCACTAGCTGGCTGACAATGTGACGACTGAGTGTGTCTCTACAGAAAATAATGCATGCACACTACACCAAGTGTATAGACGGAGTTGGCTGTTAAGAGCAGACTATAGATAATCCCCTCTACAGCAAGCAGGGTTTTCCTGGCATCTCTCTCTCTCTCTCTCTCTCACACACACACACACACACACACACACACACACACACACACACACACACACACACACACACACACACACACATTTTCATACACTATGCCCACTCTTTTGCCTGCAGTGCCAGTATGACACTGTAGTGCTGGCTAAAGTTCCTGAGATCATTGGTGGGGTATGCCCCCTGTGTGTATGCCCTTGTGAAGAGAGGACATGGGAGGCAGAGTGGTACAGTTAACAGTGAATTAGACATTTGAATCAAGGAGGGGGAAAGCACTGATGAAAGTCCATAGTGATGAAATACCATAGTGATGAAAGTCCATAGACAATTCAGAAAGTTATAAAATAGCTCCTGTTCTATATTCATTCTAAACTGACAAAATTTCCTCTCAACCATGCTTTAGTATCTATCTATATGTCTGTCTGTCTGTCTGTCTGTCTGTCTGTCTGTCTGTCTGTCTGTCTGTCTGTCTGTCTGTCTGTCTGTCTGTCTGTCTGTCTGTCTGTCTCTCTGTCTCTCTGTCTCACTGTTTCTCGCTCTCCAGAGACAGAGATGTTCAGTAAGTCCCCTAAAGTGCTTTTCCAGAAGAGGAAAATAATAGGAAGTGTCATGTCATGGCTAAATATACTGTACTTAGATATGACATGACATCAGTAGGAGAGAGAGACTGCAGGAGAGAGACAGCAGGAGAGAGAGACCGCAGGAGAGAGAGACCGCAGGAGAGAGAGACAGCAGGAGAGAGAGACAGCAGGAGAGAGAGACCGCAGGAGAGAGACAGCAGGAGAGAGAGACAGCAGGAGAGAGAGACCGCAGGAGAGAGAGACAGCAGGAGAGAGAGACCGCAGGAGAGAGAGACCGCAGGAGAGAGAGACAGCAGGAGAGAGAGACAGCAGGAAAAAGAGACAGCAGGAGAGAGAGAGAGAGAGACGCAGAGAGAGAGAGACAGCAGGAGAGAGAGACAGCAGGAGAGAGAAACAGCAGCAGAGAGAGAAGAGACAGCAGGAGAGAGAGACAGCAGGAGAGAGAGACAGGAGAGAGAGACAGCAGGAGAGAGACAGCAGGAGAGAGAGACAGCAGGAGCAGGAGCAGAGAGAGACAGCAGAGGAGAGACAACAGAGAGAGAGACAGCAGGAGAGAGAGACAGCAGGAGAGAGAGACAGAGAGCAGAGAGACAGCAGGAGAGAGAGACAGCAGGAGAGAGAGACAGCAGGAGAGAGAGACCGCAGAGAGAGAGACAGCAGGAGAGAGAGAGAGAGAGACAGCAGGAGAGAGAGAGAGAGAGACAGCAGGAGAGAGAGACAGGAGAGAGAGAGACAGGAGAGAGACAGCAGGAGAGAGAGACAGCAGGAGAGAGAGACAGCAGGAGAGAGACAGCAGGAGAGAGAGAGAGCAGGAGAGGAGAGAGAGAGCAGCAGGAGAGAGAGACAGCAGGAGAGAGAGACAGCAGAGAGAGACAGCAGAGAGAGAGAGACAGCAGGAGAGAGGAGAGAGAGACAGCAGGAGAGAGAGACAGGAGAGAGAGACAGCAGGAGAGAGAGACAGCAGGAGAGAGACAGCAGGAGAGAGAGACAGCAGGAGAGAGAGACAGCAGGAGAGAGACAGCAGAGAGAGAGACAGCAGGGAGAGAGACAGGAGACAGCAGAGAGACAGACAGGAGAGAGACAGCAGGAGAGAGAGACAGCAGGAGAGAGAGACAGCAGGAGAGAGAGACAGCAGGAGAGAGAGACAGCAGGAGAGAGAGACAGCAGAGAGAGAGAGACAGCAGGAGAGAGAGAGAGAGGAGAGAGAGGAGGAGAGAGACAGCAGGAGAGAGAGACAGCAGGAGAGAGAGACAGCAGAGAGAGAGACAGCAGGAGAGAGACAGCAGGAGAGAGAGACAGCAGAGAGAGAGCAGGAGAGAGAGACAGCAGGAGAGAGAGAGCAGGAGAGAGAGACAGCAGGAGAGAGAGACAGCAGGAGAGAGAGACAGCAGGAGAGAGAGAGAGACAGCAGGAGAGAGAGAGAGACAGCAGGAGAGAGAGACAGCAGGAGAGAGAGACAGCAGGAGAGAGAGACAGGAGAGAGAGAGAGAGAGAGACAGCAGGAGAGAGAGACAGCAGGAGAGAGAGACAGCAGGAGAGAGAGACAGCAGGAGAGAGAGAGACAGCAGGAGAGAGAGACAGCAGGAGAGAGAGACAGCAGGAGAGAGACAGCAGGAGAGAGAGACAGCAGGAGAGAGAGACAGCAGGAGAGAGACAGCAGGAGAGAGAGCACAGGAGAGAGACAGAGAGAGAGAGACAGCAGGAGAGAGAGAGACGCAGAGGAGAGAGAGACAGCAGGAGAGAGAGACAGCAGGAGAGAGAGAGGGAGAGAGACAGAGGAGAGACAGCAGGAGAGAGAGAGACAGCAGGAGAGAGAGACAGGAGAGAGAGCAGGAGAGAGAGACAGCAGGGAGAGAGAGCAGGAGAGAGAGACAGCAGGAGAGAGAGACAGCAGAGAGAGAGACAGCAGGAGAGAGACAGCAGGAGAGAGAGACAGCAGCAGAGAGAGAGAGAGACAGCAGGAGAGAGAGACAGCAGGAGAGAGAGACAGGAGAGAGAGACAGCAGGAGAGAGAGACAGCAGGAGAGAGACAGCAGAGAGAGAGAGACAGCAGGAGAGAGAGACAGCAGGAGAGAGAGACAGTAGGAGAGAGACAGCAGAGAGAGAGACAGCAGGAGAGAGAGACAGCAGGAGAGAGAGACAGCAGGAGAGAGAGACAGACAGCAGGAGAGAGAGACAGCAGGAGAGAGAGACCGCAGAGCAGAGAGAGAGACAGCAGGAGAGAGAGAGAGACAGCAGGAGAGAGAGACAGCAGGAGAGAGAGACAGCAGGAGAGAGAGAGAGAGCAGGAGAGAGAGACAGCAGGAGAGACAGACAGCAGAGAGAGAGACAGCAGGAGAGAGAGACAGCAGGAGAGAGAGACAGCAGGAGAGAGAGACAGTAGGAGAGAGACAGCAGGAGAGAGACAGCAGGAGAGAGAAACAGCAGGAGAGAGAGACAGCAGGAGAGAGAGACCGCAGGAGAGCGAGACAGCAGGAGAGAGAGTCAGCAGGAGAGAGAGACAGCAGGAGAGAGAGACAGCAGGGAGAGAGAGACAGGAGGAGAGAGAGACAGGCAGAGAGAGAGAGAGCAGGAGCAGGAGAGAGAGACAGCAGGAGAGAGGAGAGAGACAGCAGAGAGAGAGACAGCAGGAGAGAGAGACAGCAGGAGAGAGAGACAGCAGGAGAGAGAGACAGCAGGAGAGAGAGACAGCAGGAGAGAGAGACAGCAGGAGAGAGAGACAGCAGGAGAGAGAGACAGCAGGAGAGAGAGACAGCAGGAGAGAGAGACAGCAGGAGAGAGAGACAGCAGGAGAGAGACAGCAGGAGAGAGAGACAGCAGGAGAGAGAGACCGCAGGAGAGAGAGAGACAGCAGAGAGAGAGAGACAGACAGAGAGAGAGACAGAGAGAGAGACAGCAGGAGAGAGAGACAGCAGGAGAGAGAGAGCAGAGAGAGAGAGACAGCAGGAGAGAGAGACAGCAGGAGAGAGAGACAGCAGGAGAGAGAGACAGCAGGAGAGAGAGAGAGCAGGAGAGAGAGACAGCAGGAGAGAGAGACAGCAGGAGAGAGAGACAGCAGGAGAGAGAGACAGCAGAGAGAGAGAGACAGGAGAGAGAGACAGCAGGAGAGAGAGACAGCAGGAGAGAGAGACAGCAGAGAGAGAGAGACAGCAGGAGAGAGAGACAGCAGGAGAGAGAGACAGCAGGAGAGAGAGACAGCAGGAGAGAGAGACAGCAGGAGAGAGAGACAGCAGGAGAGAGAGACAGCAGGAGAGAGAGACAGCAGGAGAGAGAGACAGCAGGAGAGAGACAGCAGGAGAGAGAGACAGCAGGAGAGAGAGACAGCAGGAGAGAGAGACCGCAGGAGAGAGAGACAGCAGGAGAGAGAGACAGCAGGAGAGAGAGACAGCAGGAGAGAGAGACAGCAGGAGAGAGAGACAGCAGGAGAGAGAGACAGCAGGAGAGAGAGACAGCAGAGAGACAGAGAGACAGACAGGAGAGAGAGACAGCAGAGAGACAGAGAGAGAGACAGGAGGAGAGAGACAGCAGGAGAGAGACACAGCAGGAGAGAGAGACAGCAGGAGAGAGAGCAGGAGAGACAGCAGGAGAGAGAGCAGGAGAGAGAGACAGCAGGAGAGAGAGACAGCAGGAGAGAGAGACAGCAGGAGAGAGAGACAGCAGGAGAGAGAGACAGCAGGAGAGAGAGACCGCAGGAGAGAGAGACAGCAGGAGAGAGAGACAGGAGAGAGAGACAGCAGGAGAGAGAGACAGCAGGAGAGAGAGACAGCAGGAGAGAGAGAGAGAGAGACAGAGAGAGAGAGAGGGAGAGAGACAGAGAGAGACAGCAGGAGAGAGAGACAGCAGGAGAGAGACAGCAGGAGAGAGACAGCAGGAGAGAGAGACAGCAGGAGAGAGAGACAGCAGGAGAGAGAGACAGCAGGAGAGAGAGACAGCGGGAGAGAGAGACAGCAGGAGAGCAGGAGAGAGAGACAGCAGGAGAGAGAGAGCAGGAGAGAGAGACAGCAGGAGAGAGAGACAGCAGGAGAGAGAGACAGCAGGAGAGAGACAGCAGAGAGAGAGAGACAGCAGGAGAGAGAGAGAGACAGCAGGAGAGAGAGACAGCAGGAGAGAGAGACAGCAGGAGAGAGAGACAGCAGAGAGACAGAGAGAGAGACAGGAGAGAGAGACAGCAGGAGAGAGAGACAGCAGGAGAGACAGAGAGAGAGCAGAGAGACAGCAGAGAGACAGCAGAGAGAGAGACAGCAGGAGAGAGAGACAGCAGGAGAGAGAGACAGCAGGAGAGAGAGACAGCAGAGAGAGAGACAGCAGGAGACAGCAGGAGAGAGAGACAGCAGGAGAGAGAGACAGCAGGAGAGAGAGACAGCAGGAGAGAGAGACAGCAGGAGAGAGAGCAGGAGAGAGAGAGACAGCAGGAGAGAGAGACAGCAGGAGAGAGAGACAGCAGGAGAGAGAGACAGCAGAGAGAGAGAGACAGCAGGAGAGAGAGACAGCAGAGAGAGAGACAGCAGAGAGAGAGAGAGACACAGCAGGAGAGAGAGACAGAGAGAGAGAGACAGCAGAGAGAGAGAGACAGCAGAGAGAGAGAGACAGCAGAGAGAGAGAGAGACAGCAGGAGAGAGAGACAGCAGGAGAGAGAGACAGCAGGAGAGAGACAGCAGAGAGAGAGACAGCAGGAGAGAGAGACAGCAGAGAGAGAGACAGCAGGAGAGAGAGACAGCAGGAGAGAGACAGCAGGAGAGAGAGACAGAGGAGAGAGAGACAGCAGGAGCAGAGAGAGACAGCAGGAGAGAGAGACAGCAGGAGAGAGAGACAGCAGGAGAGAGAGACAGCAGGAGAGAGAGACAGCAGAGAGAGAGAGACAGCAGAGAGAGAGAGACAGCAGGAGAGAGAGACAGCAGAGAGACAGCAGGAGAGAGAGACAGCAGGAGGAGAGAGAGAGAGCACAGAGAGAGAGACAGCAGGAGAGAGAGACAGAGAGACAGCAGGAGACCAGAGAGAGAGACAGCAGGAGAGAGAGACAGCAGAGAGAGAGAGAGAGAGAGAGAGAGAGACAGCAGGAGAGAGAGACAGCAGGAGAGAGAGACAGCAGGAGAGAGAGAGAGAGAGAGAGAGACAGCAGGAGAGAGAGACAGCAGGAGAGAGAGCAGGAGAGAGAGACAGCAGAGAGAGAGAGACAGCAGGAGAGAGAGACAGCAGGAGAGAGAGACAGCAGGAGAGAGAGAGACAGCAGGAGAGAGAGACAGCAGGAGAGAGAGACAGGAGAGAGAGAGAGAGAGAGAGACAGCAGGAGAGAGAGACAGCAGGAGAGAGACAGCAGGAGAGAGAGACAGCAGGAGAGAGAGACAGCAGGAGAGAGAGACAGCAGGAGAGAGAGAGCAGGAGAGAGAGACAGAGAGAGAGACAGCAGGAGAGAGAGACAGCAGGAGAGAGAGAGAGGAGAGAGAGACAGCAGGAGAGAGAGACAGCAGGAGAGAGAGACAGCAGAGAGACAGCAGGAGAGAGAGAGCAGGAGAGAGAGACAGCAGGAGAGAGAGACAGCAGGGGAGAGAGACAGCAGAGAGAGAGAGAGAGACAGCAGGAGAGAGAGAGAGAGAGAGAGAGAGAGAGAGACAGAGAGAGAGAGAGAGAGAGAGACAGCAGGAGAGAGAGACAGCAGGAGAGAGAGACAGCAGGAGAGAGAGACAGGAGAGAGAGACAGCAGGAGAGAGAGAGACAGCAGGAGAGAGAGACAGCAGGAGACAGCAGAGAGAGAGACAGCAGGAGAGCAGGAGAGAGAGACAGCAGGAGAGAGAGACAGCAGGGAGAGAGACAGCAGGAGAGAGACAGCAGAGAGAGAGAGACAGACAGGAGAGAGAGAGACAGAGAGAGAGACAGCAGGAGAGAGAGACAGCAGGAGAGAGAGACAGAGAGACAGAGAGAGAGACAGCAGGAGAGAGACAGCAGAGAGAGAGACAGCAGAGAGAGAGACAGCAGAAGAGAGAGAGCAGAGAGAGAGACAGCAGAGAGAGAGACAGCAGGAGAGAGAGACAGCAGAGAGAGAGAGAGAGAGAGAGAGAGAGAGAGACAGTAGGAGAGAGACAGCAGAGAGAGAGACAGCAGGAGAGAGAGACAGCAGGAGAGAGAGACAGCAGGAGAGAGAGAGAGAGACAGGAGAGAGAGACAGCAGGAGAGAGAGACAGCAGGAGAGAGAGAGCAGGAGAGAGAGACAGGAGAGAGAGAGACAACAGGAGAGAGAGACAGCAGGAGAGAGACAGCAGGAGAGAGAGAGACAGGAGAGAGAGACAGCAGGAGAGAGAGACAGCAGGAGAGAGAGACAGCAGAGAGAGAGACCGCAGGAGAGAGAGACAGCAGGAGAGAGAGACAGCAGGAGAGAGAGACCAGCAGAGAGAGAGACAGCAGGAGAGAGACAGAGAGAGAGAGAGAGAGAGACCCAGGAGAGAGAGACAGAGGAGAGAGACAGCAGGAGAGAGAGAGAGAGAAGACAGCAGGAGAGAGAGACAGCAGGAGAGAGAGACCGCAGGAGAGAGACAGCGGGAGAGAGACAGCAGGAGAGAGAGAGAGAGACAGAGAGAGAGAGAGAGAGAGAGAGACAGCAGGAGAGAGAGAGAGCAGGAGAGAGAGACAGCAGGAGAGAGAGATTGCAGGAGAGAGAGACAGGAGAGAGAGACAGCAGGAGAGAAGAGACAGCAGGAGAGAGAGACAGGAGAGAGAGACAGACAGGAGAGAGAGACAGCAGGAGAGAGAGACAGCAGGAGAGAGAGACAGCAGGAGAGAGAGACAGCAGGAGAGAGAGACAGCAGGAGAGAGAGAGCAGGAGAGAGAGAGACAGCAGGAGAGAGAGACCGCAGGAGCAGGAGAGAGAGACCGCAGGAGAGAGACAGCAGGGAGCAGGAGAGAGACAGACAGAGAGAGGAGACAGAGACAGCAGGAGAGAGAGACAGCAGGAGAGAGAGACAGCAGGAAAGAGAGACAGAGAGAGAGACAGCAGGAGAGAGAGACAGCAGGAGAGAGAGACAGCAGGAGAGAGAGACAGCAGGAGAGAGAGACAGCAGGAGAGAGACAGCAGGAGAGAGACAGCAGGAGAGAGAGACAGCAGGAGAGAGAGAGACCAGAGAGACAGAGAGAGACAGCAGAGAGAGACAGCAGAGAGAGCAGGAGAGAGAGACAGCAGGAGAGAGAGACAGCAGGAGAGAGAGAGAGACAGCAGGAGAGAGAGACAGCAGGAGAGAGAGACAGCAGGAGAGAGAGAGACAGCAGGAGAGAGAGACAGGAGAGGAGCAGGAGAGAGACAGCAGGAGAGAGAGACAGCAGGAGAGAGAGAGACAGAGAGAGACAGGAGAGAGAGACCGCAGGAGAGAGAGACAGCAGGAGAGAGAGACGCAGGAGAGAGAGACAGCAGGAGAGAGAGACAGCAGGAGGAGAGCAGAGAGAGAGACAGCAGGAGAGAGACAGCAGGAGAGAGAGAGGAGAGACAGGAGAGAGAGACAGGCAGAGAGCAGGAGAGAGAGACAGCAGGAGAGAGAGACAGCAGGAGAGAGAGACAGCAGGGAGAGAGAGACAGCAGGAGAGAGAGACAGCAGGAGAGAGAGAGACAGCAGAGAGAGAGACAGCAGGAGAGAGAGAGCAGAGGAGAGAGAGACAGAGACAGCAGAGAGAGACAGCAGGAGAGAGAGACAGAGAGAGAGACAGCAGCAGAGAGAGAGAGAGAGAGACCGCAGGAGAGAGAGACAGCAGGAGAGAGAGACAGCAGGAGAGAGAGAGCAGGAGAGAGAGACAGCAGGAGAGAGAGCAGGAGAGAGAGACAGCAGGAGAGAGAGACAGCAGAGAGAGAGACAGCAGGAGAGAGAGACAGCAGGAGAGAGACAGCAGGAGAGAGAGACAGCAGGAGAGAGAGAGAGACAGAGAGAGAGAGAGAGAGACAGCAGGAGAGAGAGAGCAGGAGAGAGAGACAGGAGAGAGAGAGAGACAGAGAGAGAGACACAGGAGAGAGAGCAGGAGAGAGAGGAGAGAGAGACAGCAGGAGCAGGAGAGAGACAGGAGAGAGAGACAGCAGAGAGAGAGACAGGAGAGAGAGACCAGGAGAGAGAGAGACAGCAGGAGAGAGAGACAGCAGAGAGAGAGAGAGACAGCAGGAGAGAGAGACAGCAGGAGAGAGAGACAGCAGGAGAGAGAGAGACAGAGAGAGACAGCAGGAGAGACAGACAGCAGGAGAGAGAGACAGAGAGAGAGACAGCAGGAGAGAGACAGCAGGAGAGAGAGACAGCAGAGAGAGAGACAGCAGAGAGAGACAGCAGGAGAGAGAGACAGCAGGAGAGAGAGACAGCAGGAGAGAGAGAGAGCAGGAGAGAGAGAGACAGCAGGAGAGAGAGACAGCAGGAGAGAGAGACAGAGACAGCAGGAGAGAGAGACAGGAGAGAGAGACAGCAGGAGCAGGAGAGGAGAGAGAGCAGGGAGAGAGAGACCGCAGGAGAGAGACAGCAGGAGAGAGAGACAGACCGCAGGAGAGAGACAGCAGGAGAGAGAGACAGCAGGGAGAGAGACAGCAGGAGAGAGAGAGCAGGAGAGAGAGAGACAGACAGCAGGAGAGAGACAGCAGGAGAGAGAGACAGCAGGAGAGAGAGAGACAGCAGGAGAGAGAGACAGCAGGAGAGAGAGAGACAGAGAGAGAGAGCAGGAGAGAGACAGGGAGAGAGAGACAGGAGAGAGAGACAGCAGAGAGAGAGACAGCAGGGAGAGAGAGACAGACCCAGAGAGAGAGAGAGAAAGAGACAGCAGGACAGGAGAGAGAGAGACAGGAGAGAGACAGAGAGAGAGAGACAGCAGAGAGAGAGACAGCAGGAGAGAGAGACAGAGGAGAGAGAGAGACAGCAGGAGAGAGAGACAGGAGAGAGAGAGAGACAGCAGGAGAGAGAGACAGCAGGAGAGAGAGACAGCAGGAGAGAGAGACAGCAGGAGAGAGACAGCAGGAGAGAGAGACAGCAGGAGAGAGAGAGACCTGAGGAGAGAGAGACAGCAGAGACAGCAGGAGAGAGAGACCGCAGGAGAGAGAGACAGCAGGAGAGAGAGACAGCAGGAGAGAGACAGCAGGAGAGAGAGACAGGAGAGAGAGACAGCAGGAGAGAGAGACAGCAGGAGAGAGAGAGCAGGGAGAGAGAGACAGCAGGGAGAGAGAGAGAGAGCAGGAGAGAGAGACAGCAGGAGAGAGAGGAGGAGAGAGAGACAGCAGGAGAGAGAGACAGCAGGAGAGAGAGGAGGAGAGAGAGACAGCAGGAGAGAGAGACAGTAGGAGAGAGACAGCAGAGAGAGAGACAGCAGGAGAGAGAGACAGCAGGAGAGAGAGACAGCAGGAGAGAGACAGAGAGCAGGAGAGAGAGACAGCAGGAGAGAGAGACCGCAGGAGAGAGAGACAGCAGGAGAGAGAGACAGCAGGAGGAGAGAGAGAGCAGAGAGAGAGAGAGACAGCAGGGAGAGAGAGACAGAGGAGAGAGACAGCAGGAGAGAGAGACAGCAGGAGAGGAGAGAGGAGAGAGAGACCGCAGGAGAGAGAAACAGCAGAGAGAGAGACCGCAGAGAGAGAGACAGCAGAAGAGAGAGACAGCAGGAGAGAGAGACAGCAGGAGAGAGAGACAGCAGGAGAGAGAGACAGCAGGAGAGAGAGACCGCAGGAGAGAGAGACCGCAGAAGAGAGAGACAGCAGGAGAGAGAGACAGCAGGAGAGAGAGACAGCAGGAGAGAGAGACCGCAGGAGAGAGAGACAGCAGGAGAGAGAGACAGTAGGAGAGAGACAGCAGGAGAGAGACAGCAGGAGAGAGAAACAGCAGGAGAGAGAGACAGCAGGAGAGAGAGACCGCAGGAGAGAGACAGCAGGAGAGAGAGACAGCAGGAGAGAGAGACAGCAGGAGAGAGAGACAGCAGGAGAGACAGCAGGAGAGAGAGAGACAGCAGAGAGAGAGAGAAACACAGAGAGAGAGACAGCAGGAGAGAGACAGGAGACAGACAGGAGAGAGAGACAGCAGGAGAGAGAGAGAGAGAGAGAGAGACAGACAGGAGAGAGAGACAGCAGAGAGAGAGACAGCAGGAGAGAGAGACAGGAGAGAGAGACAGCAGGAGAGAGAGACAGCAGGAGAGAGACAGCAGGAGAGAGAGACAGCAGGGAGAGAGAGAGACAGCAGGAGAGAGAGAGAGGCAGGAGAGACAGCAGGGAGAGAGAGACAGCAGGAGAGAGAGACAGCAGGCAGGAGAGAGACAGCAGGAGAGAGAGACAGCAGGAGAGAGAGACAGCAGGAGAGAGAGACAGCAGGAGAGAGACAGAGAGACAGAGACAGCAGGAGAGAGAGACAGAGAGAGGGAGAGAGAAGACAGCAAGAGAGAGAGACAGCAGGAGAGAGAGACCGCAGGAGAGAGAGAGACAGCGGGAGAGAGAGACCGCAGGAGAGAGAGACAGCAGGAGAGAGAGACAGCAGAGAGAGAGACAGCAGGAGAGAGAGACAGGAGAGAGAGAGACAGCAGGAGAGAGAGACAGCAGGAGAGAGAGACCGCAGGGAGAGAGAGACAGGAGAGCAGACAGCAGAGAGAGAGACAGCAGGAGAGAGAGACAGCAGGAGAGAGAGACAGGAAGGAGAGACAGCAGGAGAGAGAGACAGCAGGAGAGAGAGACAGCAGGAGAGAGAGACACAGAGAGAGAGACAGCAGGAGAGAGAGACCGCAGGAGAGAGAGACAGCAGGAGAGAGAGACAGCAGGAGAGAGAGACCATGGAGAGGAGAGAGAGACAGCAGAGGAGAGAGAGACAGCAGGAGAGAGAGACAGCAGGAGAGAGAGCAGGAGAGAGACAGCAGGGAGAGAGAGACCGCAGGAGAGAGAGAGACAGACAGGAGAGAGAGAGACAGCAGGAGAGAGAGACAGCAGAGAGAGAGAGAGCAGAGAGAGAGACAGCAGGAGAGAGAGAGCAGAGAGAGAGACAGCAGGAGAGAGAGACAGCAGGAGAGAGAGACAGCAGGAGAGAGAGACAGCAGAGAGAGGGAGGAGAGAGAGAGACAGCAGCAGGAGAGCAGGAGAGACAGCAGGAGAGAGAGACAGAGCAGGAGAGAGAGACAGCAGGAGAGAGAGACAGCAGGAGAGAGAGACAGCAGGGAGAGAGAGACAGCAGGAGAGAGAGACAGCAGGAGAGAGAGACCGCAGACAGAGACAGAGGAGAGACAGACAGGAGAGAGAGCAGGAGAGAGAGAGACAGCAGGAGAGAGACAGACAGCAGAGAGAGAGACAGCAGGAGAGAGAGACAGGCAGGAGAGAGGAGACAGCAGGAGAGAGAGACAGCAGGAGAGAGAGGAGAGAGAGACCGCAGAAGCGAGGGAGAGAGAGAGACAGCAGGAGGAGAGAGAGACAGCAGGAGAGAGAGAGCAGGAGAGAGAGCAGGAGAGAGAGACAGGAGAGACAGAGAGAGACAGCAGGAGAGAGAGACCGCAGGAGAGAGAGACAGCAGGAGAGAGAGACAGCAGGAGAGAGAGAGAGGAGAGAGGAGGAGAGAGACAGCAGGAGAGAGAGACAGCAGGAGAGAGAGACAGCAGGAGAGAGAGACAGCAGGAGAGAGAGACAGCAGGAGAGAGAGACAGCAGGGAGAGAGAGAGCAGAGAGAGAGACAGCAGCAGAGAGAGAGACAGCAGAGAGAGACAGCAGAGAGAGACAGCAGGAGAGAGACAGAGAGAGACAGCAGGAGAGAGACCGCAGGAGAGAGACAGCAGGAGAGAGACAGCAGGAGGAGAGAGACAGCAGAGAGAGAGACAGCAGCAGGAGAGAGAGACAGAGAGAGAGAGACAGCAGGAGAGAGAGACAGCAGGAGAGAGAGACCGCAGGAGAGAGAGACAGCAGGAGAGAGAGACAGCAGAGAGAGAGACAGCAGGAGAGAGAGACCGCAGGAGAGAGAGACAGCAGGAGAGAGACAGCAGGAGAGAGAGACAGCAGGAGAGAGAGACAGCAGGAGAGAGAGACAGCAGGGAGAGAGAGAGACAGCAGGAGAGAGAGACAGCAGAGAGAGAGACAGGAGAGAGAGCAGACAGCAGGAGAGAGACAGACAGGAGAGAGAGACAGCAGGAGAGAGAGACAGCAGGAGAGAGAGAGACAGGAGAGAGAGACAGCAGGAGAGAGACAGCAGGAGAGAGAGACCGCAGGAGAGAGAGACAGCAGGAGAGAGAGACAGCAGGAGAGAGAGACAGCAGGAGAGAGAGACAGCAGGAGAGAGAGACAGCAGGAGAGAGAGACAGCAGGAGAGAGAGACAGCAGGAGAGAGAGACAGCAGGAGAGAGAGACAGTAGGAGAGAGACAGCAGGAGAGAGACAGCAGGAGAGAGAAACAGCAGGAGAGAGAGACAGCAGGAGAGAGAGAGACAGGAGAGAGAGACAGCAGGAGAGAGACAGCAGGAGAGAGACAGCAGGAGAGAGAGACAGGGAGAGAGACCGCAGGAGAGAGAGACAGACAGGAGAGAGAGACAGCAGGAGAGAGAGACAGCAGGAGAGAGAGACAGCAGGAGAGAGACAGAAGAGACAGAGAGAGAGAGCAGAGAGAGAGAGCAGGAGAGAGAGACAGCAGAGAGAGAGACAGCAGGAGAGAGAGAGAGCAGGAGAGAGAGAGAGAGAGAGCAGGAGAGAGAGACAGCAGGAGAGAGAGACCGCAGGAGAGAGAGACAGCAGAGAGAGAGAGACAGCAGGAGAGAGAGACCGCAGGAGAGAGAGACAGCAGGAGAGAGAGACAGCAGGAGAGAGAGACCGCAGGAGAGAGAGACCGCAGAAGAGAGAGACAGCAGGAGAGAGAGACAGAGAGAGAGCAGCAGGAGAGAGACAGCAGGAGAGAGAGACAGCAGGAGAGAGAGAGAGGAGAGAGACAGCAGGAGAGAGACAGCAGGAGAGAGAGAGAGCAGGGAGAGAGACAGCAGAGAGAGAGAGAGACAGCAGGAGAGAGACAGCAGGGAGAGAGACAGAGACACAGGAGAGAGACAGCAGGAGAGAGACAGCAGAGAGAGAGACAGCAGGAGAGAGAGACAGCAGGAGAGAGAGACAGCAGGAGAGAGAGACCGCAGGAGAGAGAGACAGCAGGAGAGAGAGACAGCAGGAGAGAGAGACAGCAGGAGAGAGAGACAGCAGGAGAGAGAGACAGCAGGAGAGAGAGACAGCAGGAGAGAGAGACAGTAGGAGAGAGACAGCAGGAGAGAGAGACAGCAGGAGAGAGAGACAGCAGAGAGAGAGAGCAGGACAGGAGAGAGAGACAGCAGGAGAGAGAGACAGCAGGAGAGAGAGACAGCAGGAGAGAGAGACAGCAGGAGAGAGAGAGCAGAGAGAGAGACAGACAGGAGAGAGAGACAGCAGGAGAGAGAGACAGCAGGAGAGAGAGACAGCAGGAGAGAGACCGCAGAGAGAGGAGACAGACAGAGAGAGAGAGAGACCGCAGGGAGAGGAGAGAGACAGCAGGAGAGAGAGACAGAGAGAGAGACAGCAGAGAGAGAGAGACAGGCAGGAGAGAGAGACAGGGAGAGAGAGCAGGAGAGAGAGACCAGCAGGAGAGAGAGACAGCAGGAGAGAGAGAGAGAAACAGCAGGAGAGAGACAGCAGGAGAGAGAGACAGCAGGAGAGAGAGCAGAGAGCAGGAGAGAGAGACAGAGGAGAGAGAGACAGCAGGAGAGAGAGACAGCAGCAGGAGAGAGAGACAGCAGGAGAGAGACAGCAGGAGAGAGAGACAGCAGGGAGAGAGACAGCAGGAGAGAGAGACAGCAGGAGAGAGAGACAGGAGAGAGAGACAGCAGGAGAGAGAGACAGCAGGAGAGAGACCGCAGGAGACAGAGAGCAGACCAGCAGGAGAGAGCAGACAGAGAGAGAGAGAGAGACAGCAGAGAGAGACAGCAGAGAGAGAGACCGCAGAGAGAGAGACAGGGAGAGAGACAGCAGAGAGAGAGAGACAGCAGGAGAGAGAGACAGCAGGAGAGAGAGACAGCAGGAGAGAGAGACAAGAGAGAGAGACAGCAGAGAGAGAGAGACAGCAGGAGGAGAGAGACAGCAGGAGAGAGAGAGACAGCAGGAGAGAGAGACAGCAGGAGAGAGAGACAGCAGGAGAGAGAGACAGCAGAGAGAGAGACAGCAGGAGAGAGAGACAGCAGGAGAGAGAGACAGCAGGAGAGAGAGACAGCAGGAGAGAGAGACAGCAGGAGAGAGAGACAGCAGGGAGAGAGAGACAGCAGGAGAGAGAGACCAGCAGGAGAGAGACAGCAGGAGAGAGAGACAGCAGGAGAGAGAGACAGCAGGAGAGAGACAGCAGCAGGAGAGAGAGACAGCAGGAGAGAGAGACAGCAGGGAGAGGAGGAGAGAGAGACAGCAGGAGAGAGAGACAGCAGGAGAGAGAGAGACAGGAGCAGGAGAGAGAGACCGCAGGAGAGAGAGACAGCAGGAGAGAGAGACCGCAGGAGAGAGAGACAGAGGAGAGAGACAGCAGGGAGAGAGACAGGAGAGAGAGACAGGAGAGAGAGACAGCAGGAGAGAGAGACAGCAGAGAGAGATTGCAGGAGAGAGAGACAGCAGCAGAGAGAGCAGAGAGACAGCAGGAGAGAGAGACAGCAGGAGAGAGAGACAGCAGGAGAGAGACAGCAGGAGAGAGAGACAGCAGGAGAGAGAGACAGCAGGAGAGAGACAGCAGGAGAGAGAGACAGCAGGAGAGAGAGACAGCAGGAGAGAGAGAGACAGCAGGGAGAGAGACAGCAGGAGAGAGAGACAGCAGGAGAGAGAGAGATTGCAGGAGAGCAGGAGAGAGACCGCAGGAGAGAGAGGAGAGAGAGAGAGACAGCAGGAGAGAGAGACAGCAGGAGAGAGAGACAGCAGGAGAGAGAGACAGAGAGACAGAGAGAGAGAGAGAGAGACAGGAGAGAGAGAGCAGGAGAGAGAGACAGCAGGAGAGAGACAGCAGGAGAGAGAGACAGCAGGAGAGAGAGACCGCAGGGAGAGAGAGACCGCAGGAGACAGAGAGACAGATAGAGACAGCAGGAGAGAGAGACAGCAGGAGAGAGACAGCAGCAGAGAGAGAGAGAGAGAGAGAGCAGAGCAGGAGAGAGGAGGAAGAGAGAGACAGAGAGAGAGACCGCAGGAGAGAGAGACAGCAGGAGAGAGAGACAGCAGAGAGAGAGAGACAGCAGAGAGAGCAGAGAGAGAGAGACAGCAGGAGAGAGAGACAGCAGGAGAGAGAGACAGCAGAGAGAGAGACAGCAGGAGAGAGGAGGAGAGAGAGACAGCAGGAGAGAGAGAGAGCAGGAGAGAGAGAGACGCAGAGAGAGACAGCAGGAGAGAGACAGCAGGAGAGAGAGACAGCAGGAGAGAGAGACAGCAGGAGAGAGAGACAGCAGGAGACAGGCAGAGAGAGACAGCAGGAGAGAGAGAGCAGGAGAGAGAGACAGCAGGAGGAGAGACAGACCGCAGGAGGAGAGAGACAGCAGGAGAGAGAGACAGCAGGAGAGAGAGACAGCAGGAGAGAGACAGCAGGAGAGAGACAGCAGGAGAGAGAGACAGCAGGGAGAGAGAGAGGAGAGAGAGAGAGAGACCGCAGGAGAGAGAGAGCAGGAGAGAGAGACAGCAGGAGAGAGAGACCGCAGAGAGAGAGACAGCAGAGAGAGAGCAGCAGGAGACAGAGAGACAGCAGGAGAGAGAGACAGCAGGAGAGAGAGAGACAGGAGAGAGAGACAGCAGGAGAGAGAGACAGCAGGAGAGAGAGACAGCAGGAGAGAGAGAGAGAGAGAGACAGCAGGAGAGAGACAGCAGGAGAGAGAGACAGCAGGAGAGAGAGACAGCAGAGAGAGAGACCAGCAGGAGAGAGACAGCAGGAGGAGCAGAGGAGAGACAGGAGAGAGAGACAGCAGAGAGAGAGACAGAGAGAGACAGCAGGAGAGAGAGACAGCAGGAGAGAGAGACGCAGAGAGAGAGAGACAGAAGCAGAGAGAGAGACAGCAGGAGAGAGAGACAGCAGAGAGAGAGACAGCAGGAGAGAGAGAGACAGGAGAGAGGAGAAGAGGAGAGAGACAGCAGGAGAAGAGACAGCAGGAGAGAGAGACCGCAGAGAGAGAGAGACAGAGAGAGACAGCAGGAGAGAGAGACAGTAGGAGAGAGACAGCAGAGAGAGAGACAGCAGGAGAGAGAGACAGCAGGAGAGAGAGACCGCAGGAGAGAGAGACAGCAGGAGAGAGAGACAGCAGGGAGAGAGAGACAGCAGGAGAGAGAGACAGCAGGAGAGAGACAGCAGGAGAGAGACAGCAGGAGAGAGAGACAGCAGGAGAGAGAGACAGCAGGAGAGAGAGACAGCAGGAGAGAGAGACAGCAGGAGAGAGAGACAGCAGGAGAGAGAGACCGCAGGAGAGAGAGACAGCAGGAGAGAGAGACAGCAGGAGAGAGAGACAGCAGGAGAGAGAGACCGCAGGAGAGAGAGAGCAGGAGAGAGAGACAGCAGGAGAGAGAGACAGCAGGAGAGAGACAGCAGGAGAGACAGCAGGAGAGAGAAACAGCAGGAGAGAGAGACAGCAGGAGAGAGAGCAGAGAGAGAGACAGCAGGAGAGAGAGCAGGAGAGAGAGACAGCAGGAGAGAGAGACAGAGAGAGAGACAGCAGGAGAGAGACAGCAGGAGAGAGAGACAGCAGGAGAGAGAGACAGCAGAGAGAGAGAGAGAGACAGCAGGAGAGAGACAGCAGGAGAGAGAGAGAGCAGGAGAGAGAGACAGCAGGAGAGAGAGCAGAGAGAGAGAGACAGCAGAGAGAGAGAGAGACAGCAGGAGAGAGACAGCAGGAGAGAGACAGCAGGAGAGAGAGACAGCAGGAGAGAGAGACCGCAGGAGAGAGAGACAGCAGGAGAGAGACCGCAGAGAGAGAGACAGCAGGAGAGAGAGACAGCAGGAGAGAGACAGCAGGAGAGAGAGACAGCAGGAGAGAGAGACCGCAGGTGAGAGAGACCGCAGGAGAGAGAGACAGCAGGAGAGAGAGACAGCAGGAGAGAGAGACCGCAGGAGAGAGAGACAGCAGGAGAGAGAGACTGCAGGAGAGAGAGACCGCAGGAGAGAGAGACAGCAGGAGAAAGAGACAGCAGGAGAGAGAGACCACAGGAGAGAGAGACCGCAGGAGAGAGAGACAGCAGGAGAGAGAGACCGCAGGAGAGAGACAGCAGGAGAGAGAGACAGCAGGAGAGAGACAGCAGGAGAGAGACAGCAGGAGAGAGAGACAGCAGAAGAGAGAGACCGCAGGAGAGAGAGACAGAGAGAGAGACAGCAGGAGAGAGACAGCAGACAGAGAGAGAGACAGCAGGAGAGAGAGACAGAGAGAGAGAGACAGCAGGAGAGAGAGACAGCAGGTGAGAGAGACCGTGCAGGAGAGAGAGACAGCAGGAGAGAGAGACAGGAGAGAGACAGCAGGAGAGAGAGACTGCAGGAGAGAGAGACAGCAGGAGAGAGAGACAGCAGGAGAAAGAGACAGCAGGAGAGAGAGACCACAGGAGAGAGAGACAGCAGGAGAGAGAGACCAGAGGGTCAGAGAGAGACAGCATGAGAGAGAGACAGCAGGAGAGAGACAGCAGGAGAGAGAGACAGCAGGAGAGAGAGACCGCAGATGAGAGAGACCGCAGGAGAGAGAGACAGCAGGAGAGAGAGACAGCAGGAGAGAGAGATAGCAGGAGAGAGACAGCAGGAGAGAGAGACTGCAGGAGAGAGAGAGACAGGGAGAGAGACAGAGAGAGAGAGAGACAGGAGGAGAGAGAGACAGCAGAGAGAGAGACAGCAGAGGAGAGAGAGACAGCAGGAGAGAGAGACCGCAGGAGAGAGAGACAGCAGGGAGAGAGAGCAGGAGAGAGAGAGACAGCAGGAGAGAGAGACAGCAGGAGAGAGAGACCGCAGGAGAGAGAGACAGCAGGAGAGAGAGACCGCAGAAGAGAGAGACCACAGGAGAGAGAGACAGCAGGAGAGAGACAGCAGGAGAGAGAGAGACAGCAGGAGAGAGAGACAGCAGGAGAGAGAGACTGCAGGTGAGAGAGATAGCAGGAGAGAGACAGCAGGAGAAAGAGAGTAGGAGAGAGAGACAGCAGGAGAGAGAGACAGCAGGAGAGAGAGACGGCAGGAGAGAGAGACCGCAGGTGAGAGAGACCGCAGGAGAGAGAGACAGCAGGAGAGAGAGACAGCAGGAGAGAGAGATAGCAGGAGAGAGAGACAGCAGGAGAGAGACAGCAGGAGAGAGAGACAGCAGGAGAGAGAGACAGCAGGAGAGAGAGACCGCAGGAGAGAGAGACAGCAGCAGAGAGAGACAGCAGGAGAGAGAGACCTTAGGAGAGAGACAGCAGGAGAGAGAGACAGCAGGAGAGAGAGACCGCAGGAGAGAGAGACAGCAGGAGAGAGAGACAGCAGGAGAGAGAGACAGCTGGAGAGAGAGACCGCAGGAGAGAGAGACAGCAGGAGAGAGAGACCGCAGGAGAGAGAGATAGCAGGAGAGAGACAGCAGGAGAGAGAGACAGCAGGAGAGAGACAGCAGGAGAGAGAGACAGCAGGAGAGAGAGAGACAGCAGGAGAGAGAGACAGCAGGAGAGAGAGACAGCAGGAGAGAGAGACCGCAGGTGAGAGAGATAGCAGGAGAGACAGAGAGAGAGACAGCAGGAGAGAGAGACAGCAGGAGAGAGAGACAGCAGGAGAGAGAGACAGCAGGAGAGAGAGACAGCAAGAGAGAGAGACCGCAGGAGAGAGAGACAGCAGGAGAGAGAGACAGCAGGAGAGAGAGACAGCAGGAGAGAGAGACCGCAGGAGAGAGAGACAGCAGGAGAGAGAGACAGCAGGAGAGAGAGACAGCAGGAGAGAGAGACAGCAGGTAGAGAGAGAGAGACCGAGGGAGAGAGACAGCAGGAGAGAGAGACAGCAGGGAGAGAGACAGCAGGAGAGAGAGACAGCAGGAGAGAGAGAGACCGCAGGAGAGAGAGACAGCAGGAGAGAGAGACCGCAGGAGAGAGAGACAGCAGGAGAGAGAGACAGCTGGAGAGAGAGACCGCAGGAGAGAGAGACAGCTGGAGAGAGAGACCGCAGGAGAAAGAGACAGCAGGAGAGAGAGACCGCAGGTGAGAGAGATAGCAGGAGAGAGAGACCGCAGGAGAGAGATAGCAGGAGAGAGACAGCAGGAGAGAGAGACAGCAGGAGAGAGAGACAGCAGGAGAGAGAGACCGCAGGAGAGAGAGACCGCAGGTGAGAGAGACCGCAAGAGAGAGAGACCGCAGGAGAGAGAGACCGCAGGAGAGAGAGACAGTAGGACAGAGAGACAGCAGGAGAGAGAGACCGCAGGAGAGAGAGACAGCAGGGGAGAGAGACAGCAGGAGAGAGAGACAGCAGGAGAGAGAGACAGCTGGAGAGAGAGACCGCAGGAGAGAGAGACAGCAGGAGAGAGAGACCGCAGGAGAGAGAGACCGCAGGAGAGAGAGACAGCAGGAGAAAGAGACAGCAGGAGAGAGAGACGCAGGAGAGAGAGACAGCAGGAGAGAGAGACCGCAGGAGAGAGAGACAGCAGGAGAGAGAGACAGCTGGAGAGAGAGACCGCAGGAGAGAGAGACAGCTGGAGAGAGAGACCGCAGGAGAAAGAGACAGCAGGAGAGAGAGACCGCAGGTGAGAGAGATAGCAGGAGAGAGACAGCAGGAGAGAGAGACAGCAGGAGAGAGAGACAGCAGGAGAGAGAGAGACAGCAGGAGAGAGAGACAGCAGGAGAGAGAGACAGCAGGAGAGAGAGACACAAATATTGCTGCTGTGATGGCACACTGTGGAATTTCACGCAGTAGATATGTGAGTTAATCAAAATAGAGCTTAATTTCTCATCTTTGTGGGTCTGTGTAATCTGAGGGAAATATGTCTCTCTAATATGGTCATAGATTTGACAGGAGGTTAGGAAGTGCAGCTCAGTTTCCACCTCATTTTGTGGGCAGGGTGCACATAGCCCGTCTTCTCTTTGTTAACTCTTTCCAATGTGTCAAGTAATTCTCTTTTTGTTCCCTCATGATTGGTTGGGTCTAATTGTGTGGCTGTCCTGGGGCTCTGGGTGGTCTGTTTGTGAACAGAGCCCCAGGACCAGTTTGCTAAGGGGACTCTTCTCCAGATTCATCTCTCTGTAGGTGATGGCTTTGTTATGGAAGGTTTAGGAATCGCTTTCTTTTAGGTGGTTGTAGAATTTAACGGCTCTTTTCTGGATTTTGATAATTAGTGGGTATCGGCCTAATTCGGCTCTGCGTGCATTATTTGGTGTTTTACGTTGTACACGCAGGATGTTTTTGTAGAATTCTGCAAGCAGTCTCAATTTGGTGTTTGTCCCATTTTGTGAATTCTTGGTTGGTGAGCGGACCCCAGACCTCACAACCATAAAGGGCAATGGGTTCTATAACTGATTCAAGTATTTTTTTGCCTGATCCTAATCGGTATGTGAAATTCTATGTTCCTTTTGATGGCATAGAATGCCCTTCTTGCCTTGTCTCTCAGATCGTTCACAGCTTTGTGGACGTTACCTGTGGCTCTGATGTTTAGGCCAAGGTATGTATAGTTTTTTATGTGCTCTAGGGAAACGGTGTCTAGATGGAATCTTGTATTTGTGGTCCTGGCGACTGGACCTTTTTTTTTAACCTTTTTGGAACACCATTATTTTGGTCTTACTGAGATTTACTGTCAAGGCCCAGGTCTGGCAGAATCTGTGCAGAAGATCTAGGTGCTGCTGTAGGCCCTCCTTGGTTGGTGACAGAAGCACCAGATCATCAGCAAACCGTAGACATTTGACTTCAGATTCTAGTAGGGTGAGGCCGGGTTCTGCAGACTGTTCTAGTGCCCTCACCAATGTGTTGATATATATGTTGTAGAGGGTGGGGCTTAAGCTGCATCCCTGTCTCACCCCACGGCCCTGTGGGAAGAAATGTGTGTGTTTTTTGCCTATTTCTGACGTGCTGTTCCTTCTTTTTCCGTAGTGTATTTCTGTATTGTTTTAGTGTTTCACCATAGTGAAGGCATAGACTCAGGTTTTCAGGCTCTCTATGTTTTTGGTTGGACAGGTTTCTCATTTTTTTTGATAGGGAAGCTGAGAGGTCAAATATAGTGTTAAGATTTTCAACTGCCAAGTTTACACTTTCACTATTACAGTGGAACGTTTTACCCAGGAAATTGGTGGGCCAGGGTGGAGTGGTGGGCCAGGTAAACATTTGGTTTTAAGGCACAGTCACGGGAAATAATTGTGTTTACCTGCTGTATGGTAGCAGGATATTTATGCAGTTCTTTCTTTCTCTCGCTTCTCTTTCTCTCTGCTAACTCTCTCTCAACGACTGAGTGTGCTTTTACTCCAGAAAAGTAGATTTTCGTATTTTGCTCTCTCAATCTTTTTTGAGTTTTATTATTTTGCATAGAATAGATGAAGGTACTTGAAGATTACTGAGTGTCTGAACCTAACCAATAGAAAAATAGTTTCTCTCTCTCTCTCTCTTGCTTCCATTATCTGAAACCCACTCATGACCCACTGATTTGAATCCCATAATGTACACGCACTCTATTTCCATGACAACTGAAAAATCTTGACCCACCCTCTGACTGTGATTTGATTGACACGGTGACCATTTCTCTCTCTCTCTAACAGACACACACACATACTCACAAACGCAAGGACAGGCACAACATACATCAAGCAGCACACAAAGGGTTGAGCAGATAGCAATTACTAAACCAACAGTGCTTTAATGGGTTTCTGTCCTCTCCTGTCTTCCCCAGGAATCTCTTCTTACTTGTGCTTAGTGTAGCCTTTTCTCTCCTCCTCTGTCTTCTCTCAAATGCTCTCCCTCCCTCCCCCCACTCCTCCTCTCCTCCCCCGCACTTGAGAGGGATCCTGTCAGGGGGCAGCAGAGTTTTGGCCGACCTTTCACCCCTGCCTGATAATTACAGCGCCATGGCGACAGTTCAAGTGCCCCACCAGCCTTCTACACACAACAGTGTAAACACACACACACCAACACACAGTGTTCTGGCTTGCTCGACCAAGTCAACTAATTGGGGCCTCTTTTCACTCCTCAATACATTGATCCCTCTGACCTGGACCATCACAATAGAGAACCCCCCACATACACACCCTGCCTCACTCAACCAGCCCAGCCCCTCCTCCCTTTCCCTGCCTCTGTCTAATTCTTTCTCTCCTCTGTTGTTTACAGAAGGACAGAGGGAGAACATTGTGTTGTCTGTTCACTCTGCTATGCTTTATCTTGGCCAGGTCGCAGTTGCAAATGAGAACTTGTTCTCAACTAGCCTACCTGGTTAAATAAAGGTGTTCTCAACTAGCCTACCTGGTTAAATAAAGGTGTTCTCAACTAGCCTACCTGGTTAAATAAAGGTGAAATAAAAAAAAAATAAAAAAACATAGAAGCTGCATTCTTTAGCCTCTTTGTCTGCCAGATACAACAAACCCCTCTTACACACACACACACACACACACACACACACACACACACACACACACACACACACACACACACACACACACACACACACACACTCCCCTCCCACCTACAGCCCAGACAGACTGACACCTCTAAATTCCGACCACCTCTTGCCCCTCACCTCCTCCGACCCCGGACCCCCTCCTCCCCCCAGTGTATAGCTGACATACTACCCAGTGGCACCAGAGGGCAAGAATCTGCTCTTTGACTGATTTACTAGTAAGTTCTTCCTCTGTTTCCTGTCTATCTCTCTGAAACAGCCATACTGTACTACAAGAGCTCCTATTTGAATTGTATGAGAATGTGTTTATAGCCTTAGGTTTAATCGGTTATGGATGTGCTTTAATGTTTGTCTATATGTAAAACTGAGTTTTAGTTTCTGTCTGTATGAGTGTTTGTCTCTTAGACAAGTGTGTGTGTGTGTGTGTGTGTGTGTGTGTGTGTGTGTGTGTGTGTGTGTGTGTGTGTGTGTGTGTGTGTGTGTGTGTGTGTGTGTGTGTGTGTGTGTGTGTGTGGCGCATGGTGTGTGTTTATGAGAGCGAGGTCGACCCCTGTGGCCCTATTTCAGCTCGTCTGTGAGTTAGGTCAAATCTCCACCTGACCCTTGACCCTGCTGGAGGGTCCACCTGTACTCCACAACTGCCAGTCACGGGGTCAGGAGGTCAAACATGACTGGAGCTCAGAATGGCCTCGGGAACAGACAAACAAGGTCAGCACAAACAACCTCTTTCTCACTCTAGAATTTCTCTCTTACTTGCTCCCTTTCTCTCTATTTCTTTCTCTCTTTATTTATTTATTTTTCTCTCTCTCTCTACCCCCCCCTCTCTACCTCTCCTGCTCTCTCTCTGTTGCTCTCTGGATCTCTTTAGTCCTCCATTTCTCTGTCTAAAATAACACAAGCACAAAAGGACACAGGAAGTATATGTTACTGTCAGCTTTAGACACAACCTCGGCAGGAAGCATGAAAAACTGGGTCAAATGTGTGTGTGTGTGTGTGTGTGTGAGCGTGAGTGTGTGTGTGTGTGGCTGCTATCAGTGTCTAACAGGTGGAGGTCCCTGGCTGTGTCTGCCTGGAGCTGTTAAGGAAACAAATGACATTTCCATTCCAGAGGGAAGGGGGAGGGAGGGAGGTAGGAAGGGGGGAGGGAGGGAGGTAGGAAGGGGGGAGGGAGGGAGGGGGTAGAAAAAGAGGGAGGATATAAAAAGAGGGATAGATGGAGAGAGAGGGAGGGGGAGGATAGATAGTCAGTTGAAAGGAAAAGAAAAAAGGAGAGATGTGAGAAAAAAGAGATATGCAGTGGAGAGAGTAGAATGGAGGGAGGACTACAGGGTATGTGTAGTGGTTAAATCCATGTGGAAGAGAGGAGCGGAGAGGATAAGAGAGTGGGCTGCTCTTCCTGCCCATTGGGAGCGTCCTCTGGGATCAGTCAGGGATGTTACATACACACACACACACACACACACACACACACACACACACACACACACACACACACACACACACACACACAGAGAGTCAGGGATGTTACATACACACAGAGAGAGAGAGAGTCAGGGATGTTACATACACAAACAGAGAGAGAGTCAGGGATGTTACATACACACAGAGAGAGAGTCAGGGATGTTACATACACACAGAGAGAGAGAGCGTCAGGGATGTTACATACACACACACAGAGAGAGAGAGTCAGGGATGTTACATACAGAGAGAGAGAGAGAGAGAGAGAGAGAGTCAGGGATGTTACATACACACAGAGAGAGAGAGTCAGGGATGTTACATACACACAGAGAGAGAGAGAGAGAGTCAGGGATGTTACATACACAGACAGAGAGAGAGAGTCAGGGATGTTACATACACACAGAGAGAGAGAGAGAGAGAGTCAGGGATGTTACATACACAGAGAGAGAGAGAGAGAGAGAGTCAGGGATGTTACATACACACAGAGAGAGAGAGTCAGGGATGTTACATACAGAGAGAGAGAGAGAGAGAGAGAGAGAGAGTCAGGGATGTTACATACACACACAGAGAGAGAGAGTCAGGGATGTTACATACACACAGAGAGAGAGAGAGAGAGTCAGGGATGTTACATACACAGACAGAGAGAGAGAGTCAGGGATGTTACATACACACAGAGAGAGAGAGAGAGAGAGTCAGGGATGTTACATACACACAGAGAGAGAGAGAGTCAGGGATGTTACATACACACACAGAGAGAGAGTCAGGGATGTTACATACACACACAGAGAGAGAGAGTCAGGGATGTTACATACACAGAGAGAGAGAGAGAGTCAGGGATGTTACATACACAGAGAGAGAGAGAGAGTCAGGGATGTTACATACACACAGAGAGAGAGTCAGGGATGTTAGGCGGGAATTCCTTGCAGCGCTTAGGGCATCCATTATGTATGCTGCACACACACTGTCTCTTTACATGGGTCAGCGCCACACGCACACACATATACCAGATAGTTACAAACACACCCACTCACAGGCGAGCACAGACCCACACACAGGTGTACACACACACCACACACACACCACAAAGCTCTAGTACCTCCTAAGGGCTTAGTCAAATGCCAGGGAAACCGCCTCAAGGGTTTCCCCTTTCAAACACGGGCTCTTCTTTCCAGTTGTTTCTCTACCGCCCTCCTTTCTGCTCTTCTTTTTATTCCCTGATAAAGAGAGGGAGACGGAGGAGGGAGAGAGGGAGGGATGGTGAGAAGAAGTGCTCCCACAGAAAAATAAACGAGTGCTGAACGAATCAGCCTGACAGAGGGGAGGGAGGAGAGGGAGGACAGGACAGGGCAAAATAACAAAAAGAGCTCTCCTCTCTCAGCTTTATAATCTCTCTCTACAAATCCATCCTTTCCTCTCTTTTACCTTTTTCCTTTCCCTCTTTCCCTCTCTCTGTCTATCTAACCATATCTCTCATTCCATCCTTTATCTGCTCTCTCCCCATCTCGTCCTTCTACATCTCTCTTCTCTTTTCTGTTTTCAGCTATCATCTTATTTCTCCCGCTATTGTCCACATGTATAACATATCTGTCCTCGCTTACTGTTCTTCTCTCTCTCTCTCTCTCTCTCTCTCTCTCCACTTCTCCATCTCCCTCCTCTCTCTCTCTCTCTCCACTTCTACATCTCCCTCCCCCTCCTCTCTCTCTCTCTCTCTCTCTCTCTCTCTCCCTCCTCTCTTTCTTTCTTTCTCTCTCTCTCTCTCCACTTCTCCATCTCTCTCTCTCTCTCCCCCTCCTCTCTTTCTCTCTCTCAGGCGGTGGAGAATGTCCTCTTTCTCCTTCTGCATTGTGCTGACGGCAGAGCAGTGTGTGGTGTGTGTGTGTGTATGTGTGTGATGGCTGTGAGGGCCGTGCTCTGACCCTCTAATCAGTGTGAGGAGAAACAGAGGAGGACTTGTGCTGCCCAGCAGGGTCAGAGGCCGTGTAGAGTCAGCCATTACCCTCCACACACACACACACTATTCCTGGGCTTGACGCCCAGAGAGGCATCTGCCGACGCACAGACAGCCTGACATTGTGTACAAAAGCCCTGACATACACCATCTTCTTTCATTCCTCTCTATTTCTCTCTTACACACACACACACACACACACACACACACACACACACACACACACACACACACACACACACACACACACACACACACACACACACACACACACACACACTTTATCTTCTCTAGCCTACTGACATAGTATGGCAACACGTTGACATAGCTTTAACCGATTTAGAAGTCCACATTGAGGAGCATGTTAGGAAGCTAACTGGTTTAGCATTCAGAAGCTACATTGAGGTCCGTGTTGTGGCACTAACCCATTTAGCATGCAGATACTACATTGAGGTCCGTGTTGTGGCGCTAACCCATTTAGCATGCAGATACTACATTGAGGTCCGTGTTGTGGCGCTAACCTATTTAGCATGCAGATACTACATTGAGGTCCGTGTTGTGGCGCTAACCCATTTAGCATGCAGATACTACATTGAGGTCCGTGTTGTGGCGCTAACCTATTTAGCATGCAGATACTACATTGGAGTCCAGGTTGTAGTGCCAACTGATATGGCAGCATATTGAAATCCATGATGTAAAGCTCACTCATTTAAAGTGAGAGTGTGGGTGTAAATAACCCCTTGTACGAGTAATTTAGCCTGGGGCGGCAGGGTAGCCTAGTGGTTAGAGCGTTGGACTAGTAACCGAAAGGTTCAAATCCCCAAGCTGACAAGGTACAAATCTGTCGTTCTGCCCCTGAACAAGGCAGTTAACCCACTGTTCTTAGGCCGTCATTGAAAATAAGAATGTGTTCTTAACTGACTTGCCTATTTAAATAAAGGTAAAAAAAATATATATATATATATCCTCTCTCTCTTCTCCCCCTAACCCACAGTGTGTATTGTAGCTGAGAGACATGGAGGTTATTACCTGAGACCTATTTTGTCTAAAGCAGTGTGCCACTACTGTGACTGTCCAAGCCCTGCTTGATGACAGCTAGCTATCTGGCACTGACAGTTTACTGCTTTACATCTGACAGGTATTAGCATTTCACACACAGATAGACGGAGAAGGCCAAGAGAAAATGCTAATGGTTATGATACAGCTGGAGGTAGCTAGCGCTGTTCTGCCCTTCTGCAAAGCCTTGATCATCATCGTCATTATCATCATAGCCATGATAGTCATGGTCCTTACCATCACCATGGTCATTATCATCATGGTCATTATCATCATGATCATGGTCATGGTCATCATCCTCACTACATTCAAATAGAGATGATAGAAAATACAGCCACAATAGCTATATGTAATATATATACTATCAAATACCTATATGACTATAAAAAAGACCCCTCTCTCACTCACTCCCATGATGAGTCCCTGGCTCTCTCTGCTCTCCTCTATATTGACCTCCCTCCCTCCCTGTACCATCCTCACGTGTGACAATACCCAGAGTTCCTTATGGGCTGAGCCAACAGAAAGGCCAGCTTAACATTGCAGCCGCTTGGCAACCTGTCACTGAAGAGGGGGAGGAAAAATTTAAAAAAATTTAAAGTTTTTTTTCTTTTTCTACAGCCTCTTGTCCTCCTGCCATCCCTCTTTTCTCCCTCTCTCTATATATCCATCCCTCTTTTCTCCCTCTCTCTATATATCCATCCCTCTTTTCTCCCTCTCTCTATATATCCATCCCTCTTTTCCCTCTTTTCATCCCTCTTTTCTCTCTATCATTCCTCTTTTCTCCCTCTCTCTATATATCCATCCCTCTTTTCTCCCTCTTTTCTCCCTCTCTATATATCCATCCCTCTTTATCTCTCCTCTCTCTATATATCCATCCCTCTTTCTCCCTCTCTCTATATATCCATCCCTCTTTTCCCTCTTATATCCATCCCTCTTTTCTCCCTCTCTATATATCCATCCCTCTTTCTCCCTCTCTCTATATATCCATCCCTCTTTTTCTCCCTCTCTCTATATATCCATCCCTCTTTTCTCCTCTCTCTATATCCATCCCTCTTTCTCCCTCTCTCTATATATCCATCCCTCTTTCTCCCTCTCTCTATATATCCATCCCTCTTTTCTCCCTCTCTATATCCATCCATCCTCTATATATCCATTTCTTTTCTCCTCTCTCTATATATCCATCCCTCTTTTCTCCCTCTCTATATATCCATCCCTCTTTTCTCTCTCTCTATATATCCATCCCTCTTTTCTCCCTCTCTCTATATATCCATCCCTCTTTTCTCCTCTCTCTATATATCCATCCCTCTTTTCTCCCTCTCTCTATATATCCATCCCTCTTTTCTCCCTCTATATATCCATCCCCTTTTCTCCCTCTTATATATCCATTCCTCTTTCTCCCTCTCTATATATCCATTCCTCTTTTTCTCCCTCTCTCTATATATCCATTCCTCTTTTTCTCCCTCTCTCTATATATCCATTCCTCTTTTCTCCCTCTTTATCCATTCCTCCCTCTCTCTATATATCCATTCCTCTTTTCTCCCTCTCTATATATCCATCCATATCCCTCTTTCTCCCTCTCTCTATATATCCATTCCTCTATTTCTCTCTTTTCTCCTCTCTCTATATATCCATTCCTCTTTTCTCCTCTCCTATATATCCATCCCTCCCTCTCTTTTCCTCCCTCTCCTATATATCCATTCCTCTTTCTCCCTCTCTCTATATATCCATCCCTCTTTTCTCCTCTCTCTATATATCCATCCTCTTTTCTCCATTCTATATATCCATTCCTCTTTTCTCCCCTCTCTATATATCCATCCCTCTCCTCTCTCTATATATCCATTCCTCTTTTCTCCCTCTCTCTATATATCCATTCCTCTTTTCTCCCTCTCTCTATATATCCATTCCTCTTTTCTCCCTCTCTCTATATATCCATTCCTCTTTTCTCCCTCTCTCTATATATCCATCCCTCTTTCTCCCTCTCCCTATCCATTCCTCTTTTCTCCCTCTCTCTATATATCCATCCCTCTTTTCTCCCTCTCTCTATATATCCATTCCTCTTTTCTCCCTCTCTCTATATATCCATCCCTCTTTTCTCCCTCTCTCTATATATCCATTCCTCTTTTCTCCCTCTCTCTATATATCCATCCCTCTTTTCTCCCTCTCTCTATATATCCATCCCTCTTTTCTCCCTCTCTCTATATATCCATTCCTCTTTTCTCCCTCTCTCTATATATCCATTCCTCTTTTCTCCCTCTTTATCCCTCTCTCTCTATCCATTCCTCTTTCTCCCTCTCTCTCTATATATCCATTCCTCTTTTCTCCCTCTCCCTATATATCCATTCCTCTTTTCTCCCTCTCTCTATATATCCATCTCCTCTTTCTCCCTCCCTCCCTATATATCCATTCCTCTTTTCTCCCTCCCTATCCATCCTCTTTTCTCCCTCTCTCTATATATCCATCCTCTTTCTCCCTCTCTCTATATTCCATCCTCTCTTTTCTCCTCTCTCTATATATCCATTCCTCTTTTCTCCCTCTCTCTATATATCCATCCCTCTTTTCTCCCTCTCTCTATATATCCATTCCTCTTTTCTCCCTCTCTCTATATATCCATCCCTCTTTTCTCCCTCTCTCTATCCATTCCTCTTTTCTCCCTCTCTCTATATATCCATTCCTCTTTTCTCCTCTCTCTATATATCCATTCCTCTTTTCTCCCTTCTCTATCCATCCCTCTTTTCCTCTCTATATATCCATCCCTCTTTTCTCCTCTCTCTATATATCCATCCTCTTTTCTCCCTCTCCCTATCCATTCCTCTTTTCTCCCTCTCTATATATCCATCCTCTATATATCCATCCCTCTTTTCTCCCTCTCTCTATATATCCATCCTCTTTTCTTTTCTCCCTCTCTATATATCCATCCCTCTTTTCTCCCTCTCTCTATATATCCATCCCTCTTATATCCATCCCTCTTTTCTCTCCTATCCATCCCTCTTTCTCCCTCTCTCTATATATCCATCCCTCTTTTCTCCCTCTCTATATATCCATCCCTCTTTTCTCCCTCTCTCTATATATCCATCCCTCTTTTCTCCCTCTCTCTATATATATCCATCCCTCTATCCATTCCTCTTTTCTCCTCTCTCTATATATCCATCCCTCTTTTCTCCCTCTCTCTATATATCCATCCCTCTTTTCTCCCTCTCTCTATATATCCATCCCTCTTTTCTCCCTCTCTCTATATATCCATCCCTCTTTTCTCCCTCTCTCTATATATCCATCCCTCTTTTCTCCCTCTCTCTATATATCCATCCCTCTTTTCTCCCTCTCTCTATATATCCATCCTCCTCTATTTCCATCCCATCTCATTCCTCCCTCTCTATATATCCATTCCCTCTTTCTTCTCTCTATATATCCATTCCTCTTTTCTTCCTCTCTATATATCCATCCCTCTTTTCTCCCTCTCCTATATATCCATCCCTCTTTTCTCCCTCTCTCTATATATCCATCCCTCTTTTCTCCCTCTCTCTATATATCCATTCCTCTTTTCTCCTCTCTCTATATATCCATCCCTCTTTTCTCCCTCTCTCTATATATCCATCCCTCTTTTCTCCCCTCTCTATATATCCATTCCTCTTTTCTCCCCTCTCTATATATCCATCTATATATCCATCCCTCTTTTCTCCCTCTCTCTATATATCCATCCCTCTTTTCTCCTCTATATATCCATTCTCCCTATCTCTATATATCCATCCCTCTTTTCTCCCTCTCTATATATCCATTCCTCTTTTCTCCCTCTCTCTATCCATATCTCTATATATCCTCCTCTTTTCTCTCTCTCTATATATCCATTCCTCTTTCTCCCTCTCCTCTCTCTATATCCCTCTTTTCTCCCTCTCTCTATATATCCATTCCTCTTTTCTCCCTCTCTATATATCCATCCCTCTTTTCTCCCTCTCCTATATATCCATTCCTCTTTTCTCCCTCTCTCTATATATCCATCCTCTTTTCTCCCTCTCTCTATATATCCATTCCTCTTTTCTCCCTCTCTCTATATATCCATTCCTCTTTTCTCCCTCTCTATATATCCATTCCTCTTTTCTCCCTCTCTCTATATATCCATCCCTCTTTTCTCCCTCTCCTATATATCCATTCCTCTTTTCTCCCTCTCTCTATATATCCATTCCCTCTTTTCTCTTTCTCCCTCTCTCTATATATCCATTCCTCTTTCTCCCTCTCTCTATATATCCATCCCTCTTTTTCCCTCTCTCTCTATATATCCATTCCCTCTTTTCTCCCTCTCTCTATATATCCATCCCTCTTTTCTCCCTCTCCTATATATCCATCCCTCTTTTCCCTCTCTCTATATATCCATCCCTCTTTTCTCCTCTCTCTATATATCCATCCTCTTTTCTCCCTCTCTATTATCCATCCCTCTTTTCTCCCTCTCTCTATATATATCCCTCTTTTCTCCCTCTCTATATATCCATCCCTTTTCTCCCTCTCTCTATATATCCATCCCTTTTTCTCCTCCCTCTCTCTATATATCCATTCCTCTTTTCTCCTCTCTCTATATATCCATCCCTCTTTTCTCCCTCTCTCTATATATCCATCCCTTTTCTCCCTCTCTCTATATATCCATTCCTCTTTTCTCCTCTCTCTATATATCCATTCCTCTTTTTCTCCCTCTCTCTATATATCCATTCCTCTTTTCTCCCTCTCTATATATCCATTCCTCTATTTCCATCCCCTTTTCTCCCTCTCTATCCATCCCTATCCTTTTTCCCTCTCTCTTATATATCCATTCTCTTTTCTCTCTCTATATATCCATTCCTCTTTTCTCCTCTCTCTATATATCCTTTTCTCCCCTCTTATCCATCTCCTCCTCTCTCTATATATCCATTCCTCTTTCTCCCTCTCTCTATATATCCATTCCTCCATTTTCTCCCTCTCTCTATATATCCATTCCTCTTTTCTCCCCTCTCTATATATCCATCCCTCTTTTCTCCTCTCTCTATATATCCATCCCTCTTCTCCCCTCTCTCTATATATCCATCCCTCTTTTCTCCCTCTCTATATATCCATTCCTCTATTTCTCCCCTCTCTCTATATATCCATTCCTCTTTTCTCCCTCTCTCTATATATCCATTCCTCTTTTCTCCCTCTCTCTATATATCTTTTCTCCCTCCCTATCCATTCCTCTTTCTCCTCTCTCTATATATCCATCCCTCTTTTCTCCCTCTCTCTATATATCCATCCCTCTTTTCTCCCTCTCTATATATCCATTCCTCTTTTCTCCCTCTCTCTATATATCCATCCCTCTTTTCTCCCTCTCTCTATATATCCATCCCTCTTTTCTCCCTCTCTCTATATATCCATTCCTCTTTTCTCCCTCTCTCTATATATCCATCCCTCTTTTCCCTCTCTCTATATATCCATTCCTCTTTTCCCTCTCTATATATCATTCCTTTTTCTCTCTCTATATCCATTCTCTCTCTCTATATATCCATTCCTCTTTTCTCCCTCTCTCTATATATCCATCTCCCTATCCATTTCTCCCTCTCTCTATATATCCATTCCTCTTTTCTCCCTCTCTATCCTATCCATTCCTCTTTCTCCCTCCCTCTCTCTATATATCCATCCTCTTTTCTCCCTTTCTCCCTCTATATATCCATTCCTCTTTTCTCCCTCTCTCTATATATCCATTCCTCTTTTCTCCCTCTCTATATATCCATCCCTCTTTTTCTCCCTCTCTATATATATCCATCCTCTTTTCTCCTCTCTCTATATATCCATCCTCTTTTCTCTCCTCTCTCTATATATCCATCCATTCCTCTTTTCTCCCTCTCTATATATCCATTCCTCTTTTCTCCCTCCCTTTTCTCTCTCTATATATCCATTCCTCTTTTCTCCCTCTCTCTATATATCCATCCCTCTTTTCTCCCTCTCTCTATATATCCATTCCTCTTTTCTCCTCTCTATATATCCATTCCTCTTTTCTCCCTCTCTCTATATCCATCCATCCATTCCTTTTCTCCCTCTCTCTATATATCCATCCCTCTTTTCTCCCTCTATATATCCATTCTCTTTTCTCCTCTCTATATATCCATTCCTCTTTTCTCCCTCTCTCTATATATCCATCCCTCTTTTCCCCCTCTCTATATATCCATTCCCTCTTTTCTTTTCTCCTCTCTCTATATATCCATTCCTCTTTTCTCCTCTCTCTATATATCCATCCCTCTTTTCTCCCTCTCTCTATATATCCATTCCTCTTTCTCTCTCTATCCATCCATCCCTCTTTTCTCCCTCTCCTCTCTATATATCCATCCCTCTTTTCTCCCTCTCTCTATATATCCATTCTATATATTCCTCTTTTCCCTCTCTCTATATATCCATCCTCTTTTCTCCCTCTCCCTATCCATTCCTCTTTTCTTCTCTCTTTCCATTCTCCTCCCTCTCTCTATATCCATTCCTCTTTTCTCCTCTCTCTATATATCCATCCCTTTCTCCCTCTCTATCTATCCATTCCTCTTTTCTCCCTCTCTCTATATATCCATTCCTCTTTTCTCCCTCTCTCTATATATCCATCCCTCTTTTCTCCCCTCTCCTATCTATATATCCATCCCTATCCATTTCTTTCCTCTCTCTATATATCCATTCCTCTTTTCTCTCTCTATATATCCATTCCTCTTTTCTCCCTCTCTCTATATATCCATCTCCTCTTTTCTCCTCTCTCTCTATATATCCATTCCTCCATTTCTCCCTCTCTCTATATATCCATTCCTCTTTTCTCCCTCTCTCTCTATATATCCATTCCCTTTTCTCCCTCTCTCTATATATCCATCTCTATATATCCATCCCTCTTTTCTCCCTCTCTATATATCCATCCCTCTCTTTTCTCCCTCTCTCTATATATCCATTCCTCTTTTCTCCTCTCTCTATATATCCATTCCTCTTTTCTCCCCTCTCTCTATATATCCATCCCTCTTTTCTCCCTCTCTATATATCCATTCCCTCTTTTCTCCTCTCTCTATATATCCATTCCTCTTTTCTCCCTCTCTCTATATATCCATTCCTCTTTTCTCCCTCTCTCTATATCCATCCCTCTTTTCTCCTCTCTCTTTATATATCCATTCCTCCCTCTTTTCTCCTCTCTCTCTATATATCCATTCCTCTTTTCTCCCTCTCTCTATATATCCATCCCTCTTTCTCCCTCTCTCTATATATCCATCCCTTTTTTTTCTCCCTCTCTATATATCCATCTCTCTATTTCATCCCTCCTCTCTCTATATATCCATTCCTCTTTTCTCCTCCTCTATCCATTCCTCTTTCTCCCTCTCTCTATATATCCATCCCTCTTTTCCTCCCTCCTCTCCCTATCCATTCCTCTTTTCTCCCTCTCTATATATCCATCCTATCCCCTCTTTTCTCCCTCTCTATATATCCATCCCTCTTTTCTCCTTTCCCCTCTCTCCATCCCTCTTTTCTCCCTCTATATATCCATTCCTCTTTTTTCTCCCTCTCTCTATATATCCATTCCTCTTTCTCCCTCTCTCTATATATCCATTCCTCTTTTCTCCCTCTCTCTATATATCCATCCCTCTTTTCTCCTCTCTCTATATATCCATTCCTCTTTTCTCCCTCTCTCTATATATCCATCCTCTTTTCTCCCTCTATATATCATCCCTCTTTTCTCCCTCTCCCTATCCTCCTCTCTATATATCCATCCTCTTTTTCTCCTCTCTATATATCCATCCCTCCTCTATATATCCATTCTTTTCTCCCTCTCCCTATCCATTCCTCTTTTTCCCTCTCTCTATATATCCATCCCTCTTTTTCTCTCTCTATATATCCATCCTCTTTTCTCCCTCTCCCTATATATCCATTCCTCTTTCCTCCCTCTTATCCTCCCTCTTTCTCCTCTCTCTATATATCCATCCCTCTCTTTCCTCCTTTCTCTCCTCTATCCATCCCTCCTATATCCATCCCTCTTTTTCCCTCTCTCTATATATCCATCCCTCTTTTCTCCTCTCTCTATATATCCATTCTCTTTTCTCCCTCTCTCTATATATCCATTCCTCTTTTTTTCTCTATATATCCATCCCTCTCCTCTCTATATATCCATTCCTCTTTTTCTCCCTCTCTATATATCCATTCCTCTTTTTCCCTCTCTCTATATATCCATTCCTCTTTTCTCCCTCTCTCTATATATCCATCCCTCTTTTTCCCTCTCTCTATATATCCATCCCCCTTTTTCCCTCCCTCTATCTATCCATCCCTCTTTTCTCCCTCTCTCTATATCCATCCATCCCTCTCTTTTCCCCCTCTCTCTATATATCCATCTCCTCTTTTCTCTCCTCTTCTCCCTCCCTCTCTCTTTATCCATATCCATCCCTCTTTTCTCCCTCTCTCTATATATATCCATCATCCTCTTTTCTCCTCTCTTATATCCATTCCTCTTTTCCCCTCTCTATATATCCATCCCTCTTTTCTCCTCTCTCTATATATCCATCCCTCTTTTTCTCCCTCTCTCTATATATCCATTCCTCTTTCTCCTCTCTCTATATATCCATTCCTCTTTTCTCCCCTCTCTCTATATATCCATTCCTCTTTTCTCCCTCTCTCTATATATCCATCCCTCTTTTCTCCCTCTCTCTATATATCCATCCCTCTTTTCTCCCTCTCTATATCCATCCTTTTTCCCCTCTATCCATTCCTTTTCCTCTCTCTATATATCCATCCCTTTTCTCCCCTCTCTATATATCCATCTATTTTCTCTCTCTCTATATATTTCCTCTTTTCTCCTCTCTCTATATATCCATTCCTCTTTTCTCCCTCTCTCTATATATCCATTCCTCTATCCATTCCTCTTTTCTCCTCTCTCTATATATCCATTCCTCTTTTCTCCCTCTCCTCTATATATCCATTCCTCTTTTCTCCTCTCTCTATATATCCATCCTCTTTTCTCCCTCTCCCTCTCTATCCATTCCTCTTTTCTCCTCTCTCTATATATCCATTCTTTTCTCTTTCCATTCCTCTTTTCTCCCTCTCTATATATCCATCCCTCTTTTCTCCTCTCTCTATATATCCATCCCTCTTTTCTCTCTCTCTATATATCCATCCTCTTTCTCCCTCTCTCTATATATCCATTCCTCTTTTCTCCCTCTCTCTATATATCCATCCTCTATATATCCATTTCTTTTTTTCTCCTCTCTCTATATATCCATCCCTCTTTTCTCCCTCTCTATATCCATTCCTCTTTTCTCCCTCTCTCTATATATCCATTCCTCTTTTCTCCCTCTCTATATATCCATCCTCTTTTCTCCCTCTCTCTATATATCCATCCCTCTTTTCTCCCTCTCTCTATCCATTCCTCTTTTCCCCTATCCATATCCATTCCTCTTTTTCCCTCTCTCTATATATCCATCCCTCTTTTCTTCCTCTATCCATTTCTTTTCTCCTCTCTCTATATATCCATTCCTCTTTTCTCCCTCTCTCTATATATCCATCCCTATTTTTTTCTCCCTCTCTATATATCCATCCTCTTTTCTCCCTCTCTCTATCCATTCCTCCTTTCTCTCTCTCTATATATATCCATTCCTCTTTTCTCCCTCTCTATATATCCATCCTCTTTTCTCTTTCTCTATATCCATCTCTCTATATATCCATTCCTCTTTCTCCCTCTCTCTATATATCCATTCCCTCTCCCTCTTTCTCCCTCTCTATATATCCATCCCTCTTTTCTCCCTCTCTATATATCCATTCCTCTTTCTCCCTCTCTCTATATATCCATCCCTCTTTTCTCTCTCTCTATATATCCATCCCTCTTTTCTCCTCTCTCTATATATCCATTCCTCTTTTTCCCTCTCTCTATATATCCATTCCTCTTTTCTCCCTCTCTCTATATATCCATCCTCTCTCTTTTCTCCCTCTCTCTATATATCCATCCCTCTCTCTATTATCCTCCTCTTTTCTCCTCTCTATATATCCATTCCTCTTTTCTCCTCTCTCTATATCCATCCATCCCTCTTTTCCATCCCCTATTTCTCTCCTCTCCTATCCATTCCTCTTTCTCCTCTCTCTATTATCCTCCCTTTTCTCTCTCTATATATCCATTCCTCTTTTCTCCCTCTCTCTATATATCCATCCCTCTTTTCTCCCTCTCTCTCCATATCCATCCCTTTTCTCCCTCTCTATCCATTCCTCTTTTCTCCTCTCTCTATATATTCCCTCTCCCTCTCTCTCTATCCATTCCTCTTTTCTCCCTCTCTCTATCCATTCCTCTTTTCTCCTCTCTCTATATATCCATCCCTCTTTTCTCCTCTCTCTATATATCCATCCTCTCTTTTCCTCCTCTTTTCTCTCTCTATATATCCATCCCTCTTTCTCCCTCTCTCTATATATCCATTCCTCTTTTCTCCCTCTCTATATATCCATCCATCCCTCTTTTCCCTCCCTCTCTATATATCCATCCCTCTTTTCTCCCTCTCCCCATCCATTCCTCTTTTTCTCTCTATCCATTCTCTTTTCTCTATATATCCATTCCTCTTTTCTCCCTCTCTCTATATATCCATCCTCTTTTTCTCCCTCTCCCTCTCTATATATATCCATCTCCCTATATATCCTTTCTCCTCTCTCTATATATCCATCCCTCTTTTTTTCTCCCTCTCTCTATATATCCATTCCCTTTTCTCCCTCTCTCTATATATCCATCCTCTTTTCTTTTCTCCCTCTCTCTCTATATATCCATCCCTCTTTCCTCCTCTCTCTATATATCCATTCCTCTTTTCTCCCTCTCTCTATATATCCATTCCCTTTCTTTTCTCCCTCTCTCTATATATCCATCCTCCCTCTCTTTCATTCCTCTCCTCTCTCTATATATCCATTCCTTTCTTTTCTCCCTCTCTTATATATATATCCATCCTTCTCCTCTCTATCCTCTATATATCCATTCCTCTTTTTCCTCTCTCTATATATCCATTCCTCTTTTCTCCTCTCTCTATCCATTCCTCTTTTCTCCCTCCTATCCATTCCTCTTTTCTCCTCTCTCTATATATCCATTCCTCTTTCTCCTCTCTCTATATCCATTCCTATTTTCTCCTCTCTATATATCCATATCCATCCCTTTTCTCCTCTCTCTATATATCCATTCCTATTTTTCTCCCTCTCTCCCATTCCTCTTTCTCCTCTCTCTATATATCCATCCCTTTTCTCCCTCTCTCTATATATCCATCCCTCTTTTCTCCCTCTCCCTATCCATTCCTTTTCTCCTCTCTCTATATATCCATTCCTCTTTTCTCCCCTCTCCCTATCCATTCCTCTTTTCTCCCTCTCTCTCTATATATCCATTCCTCTTTTTTCTCCTCTCCTATCCATTCCTCTTTTCTCCCTCTCTCTATATATCCATCCCTCTATATCCATTTTCTCCCTCTCTCTATATATCCATTCCTCCTCTCCTCTCTCCTTTTCTCCTCTATATATCCATCCCTCTTTTTCTCCTCTCTATATATCCATTCCTCTTTTCTCCCTCTCTATATATCCATTCTTTTCTCTTTTCCCTCTCTCTATATATCCATTCCTCTTTTCTCTCTCTATATATCCATCCCTCTTTCTCCCTCCCTATCCATTCCTCTTTTCTCCTCTCTATATATCCTCTCTATATATCCATCCCTTTTTCTCCTCTCTATATATCCATTCCTCTTTCTCCTCTCTATCTATCCATCTCTTTCTCTCTCTCTATATATCCATCCCTCTTTTCCCCTCTCTATATATCCATCCCTTTTCTCCTCTCTCTATATATCCTTTTCCCTCTTTATCCATTCCTTTTCTCTTATATATCCATCCTCTTTTCTCCCTCTCTCTATATATCCATCCCTCTTTTCCCTCTCTATATATCCATTTCTTTTCTCTCTCTCTATATCCATTCCTCTTTTCTCCTCTCTCTATATATCCATCCTCTTTTCTCCCCTCCTCTATATATCCATTCCTCTTTTCTCCCTCTCTCTATATATCCATTCCTCTTTCTCCTCTCTATATATCCATCCCTCTTTTCTCCCTCTCTTATCCATCCCTCTTTCTCTCTCTCTATATATCCATTCCTCTTTTCTCCTCTCTATATATCCTCCTCTTATCCATCCATCCCTCTTTCTCCCTCCTCTCTATATATCCATTCCCTCTTTTCTCCCTCTCTATCTATCCATTCCTCTTTTCTCCCTCTCTCTATATATCCATTCCCTATTTTCTCCTCCCATCCATTCCTCTTTTCTCCCTCTCTCTATATATCCATTCCCTCTTTTCTCCTCTATATATCCATCCCTCTTTTCTCCCTCCTATATATCCATTCCTCTTTTCTCCCTCTCTATATATCCATCCCTCTTTTCTCCCCTCTCTATATATCCATCCCTCTTTTCTCCCTCTCTATATATCCATTCCTCTTTTCTCCTCTCTCTATATATCCATCCCTCTTTTCTCCCTCTCTCTATATATCCATCCCTCTTTTCTCTCTCTCTCTATATCCATCCCTCTTTTTTTCTCCCTCTCTCTATATATCCATTCCTCTTTTTCCCTCTTTTCTCTCTATATATCCATCCCTCTTTTCTCCCTCTCTCTATATATCCATCCTCTTTTCTCCCTCTCTCTATCCATTCCTCTTTTCTCCCTCTCTCTATATATCCATTCCTCTTTTTCTCCCTCCCTATATATCATCCCTCTTTTCTCCCTCTCTCTATATATCCATCCTCTTTTCTCCTCTCTATATCCATTCCTCTTTTTCCCTCTCTATATATCCATTCCTCTTTTCTCCTCTCTATATATCCATCCCTCTTTTCTCCCTCTCTATATATCCATTCCTCTTTTCTCCCTCTCTATATATCCATCCTCTTTTTCTCCCTCTCTCTATATATCCATCCCTCTATCTATTTTCTCCTCTCTCTATATATCCATTCCTATTTTCTCCTCTCCTATCCATTCCCTTTTTTCCTCTCTATATCCATTCCTATTTTCTCCTCTCTATATATCCATCCCTCTTTTCTCCCTCTCTATATATCCATCCCTATTTTCTCCTTTCCATTCCTTTCTCCTCTATATATCCATCCCTCTTTCTCTCCCTCTCTATATATCCATTCCTCTTTCTCCTCTCTCTATATATCCATTCCTCCTTTCTATCCCCTCTTTTCTCTCTATATATCCATTCCTCTTTTCTCCCTCTCTCTATATATCCATTCCTCTTTTCTCTCTCTCTATATATCCATTCCCTTTTCTCCCTCTCTCTATATATCCATCCCTCTTTTCTCCCTTTTCTCTCTCTATATATCCATCCCTCTTTTCTCCCTCTCCCTATCCATTCCTTTTTCTCCTCTCTCTATATCCATTCCTCTTTTCCTCTATATCCATCCCTATTTTCTCCCTCTCTCTATATATCCATCCCTCTTTTCTCCCTCTATATATCCATCCCTATTTTCTCCCTCTCCCCATCCATTCCTCTTTTCTCCCTCTCTCTATATATCCATTCCTCTTTTCTCCCTCTCTCTATATATCCATCCCTCTTTTCTCCCTCTCCCTATATATCCATTCCTCTTTTCTCCCTCTCTCTATCCATTCCTCCTTTCTCCCTCTCTCTATATATCCATTCCTCTTTTCTCCCTCTCTCTATCTATCCATTCCTCTTTTCTCCCTCTCTCTATATATCCATTCCTCTTTTCTCCCTCTCTCTATATATCCATCCCTCTTTTCTCCCTCTCCTATATATCCATCCCTCTTTTCTCCCTCTCCCTATCCATTCCTCTTTTCTCCCTCTCTCTATATATCCATTCCTCTTTTCTCCCTCTCTCTATATATCCATCCCTCTTTTCTCCCTCTCTCTATATATCCATCCCTATTTTCTCCCTCTCCCCATCCATTCCTCTTTTCTCCCTCTCTCTATATATCCATTCCTCTTTTCTCCCTCTCTCTATATATCCATCCCTCTTTTCTCCCTCTCTCTATATATCCATCCCTCTTTCTCTTTTCTCCTATATATCCATTCCTCTTTTTCCTCTCTCTATATATCCATTCCTCTTTTCTCCCTCTCTCTATATATCCATCCCTCTTTTCTCCCTCTATATATCCATTCTCCTCTTTTCTCCTCTCTCTATATATCCATTCTCTTTTTCTCTCTCTATATCCATTCCTATTTTCTCCCTCTCTCTATATATCCATCCTCTTTTCTCCTCTCTCTCTATATATCCATCCCTCTTTTCTCCTCTCTATATATCCATCATTCCTCTTATATCTCCCTCTCCCTCATTTCCATTCTCTTTTCTCCCTCTATATATCCATTCCTCTTTTCTCCTCTCTCTATATATCCATCCCTCTTTTTCTCCTCTCTCTATATATCCATCCCTATTTTCTCCCTCTCCCATCCATTCCTCTTTTCTCCTCTCTCTATATATATCCATATCCATCCCTCTTTTCTCCCTCTCTCTATATATCCATCCATCCTCTCTATCCATTCCTCCTTTCTCCCTCTCTCTATATATCCATTCCTCTTTTCTCCTCTCTCTCTATCCATTCCTCTTTTCTCCCTCTCTCTATATATCCATTCCTCTTTTTCTCCCCTCTCTATATATCCATCCTTTTCTCCCTCTCTCTATATATCCATCCCTCTTTTCTTTTCCTCTCCCTATCCATTCCTTTTCTCCCTCTCTCTATATATCCATTCCCTTTTCTCCTCTCTATATATCCATTCCTCTTTTCTCCCTCCCTATCTATATATCCATTCCTCTTTCTCCTCTCTCTATATCCATTCCTCTTTTCTCCCTCTCTCTATATATCCATCCCTCTTTCTCCCTCTCTCTATATATCCATCTCCTTTTCTCCCCTCTCTATATATCCATTCCTCTTTTCTCCCTCTCTCTATATATCCATCCCTCTTTTCTCCTCTCTATATATCCATCCCATCCATTTTTTTCTCCTCTCTCTATATATCCATTCCTCTTTTCTCCTCTCTATATATATCCATCCCTCTTTTTCCCTCTCTATCCATTCCCTCTTTTCTCCCTCTCTCTCTATATATCCATTCTCTTTTTCTCCTCTCTCTATATCCATCCCATCCCCTCTATATATCCATTCCCTTCTCTCTCTCTATATATCCATTCCTCTTTTCCCTCTCCCTCTCTATATATCCATTCCTCTTTTCTCCCCTCTCTCTATATATCCTCTCTTTTCTCTCTCTATATATCCATCCCTCTTTTCTCCCTCTCTCTATATATCCATTCCTCTTTTCTCCCCTCTCTATATATCCATCCCTTTTTCCTCCTCTATATATATCCATCCTCTTTTCTCCCTCTCTCTATATATCCATCCATTCTATCCATTCCTCTTTTCTCCTCTCTCTATATATCCATCTCCTCTTTTCTCCCCTCTCTCTATATATCCATCCTCTATTTTCTCCTATATATCCATTCCTCTTTTCTCCCTCTCTCATCCATTCCTCTTTCTCCTCTCTCTATATATCCATTCCTCTTTTCTCCCTCTCTCTATCTATCCATATCCATCCCTCTTTTCTTCTCTATATATCCCTCTTTTCTCCTCTCTCTATATATCCATTCCCTCTTTTCTCCCTCTCTATATATCCATCCCTCTTTTCTCCCTCTCTCTATATATCCATTCCTCTTTTCTCCTCTCTCTATATATCCATCCCTCTTTTCTCCTCTCTCTATATATCCATCCTATTTTCTCCTCCCCATCCATTCCTCTATCATTTTCTCCCTCTCTCTATATATCCATTCCTCTTTTCTCCTCTCTCTATATATCCATCCCTCTTTTCTCCCTCTCTATATATCCATTCCTCTTTTTTTCTCCTCTTTTCTCCTATATCCATTCCTCTTTTCTCCCTCTCTCTATATATCCATTCCTCTTTTCTCCCTCTCTCCTCTTTCTATCCATTCCATCCCCTCTTTTCTCCCTCTCTCTATATATCCATCTCCTCTCTTTTCCTCTCTCTCTATATATCCATTCCTATATATTTCTCCCTCTCTATATATCCATCCCTCTTTTCTCCTCTCTCTATATATCCATTCCTCTCTTTTCTCCCTCTCCTATCCATTCCTCTTTCTCCCTCTCTATATATCCATTCCTCTTTTCTCCCTCTCTATATATCCATCCCTCTCTCTTTCTCTCCTCTCTCTATATATCCATTCCTCTCCCCATCCATTTCTCCCTCTTCTATCCATTCCTCTTTTCTCCCTCTCTATATATCCATTCCTCTTTTCTCCTCTATATATCCCATCCCTCTTTTCCCTCTCTATCTATCCATTCCTCTTTTCTCCTCTCTCTATCCATTCCTTTTTCTCCTCTCTCTATATATCCATTCCTCTTTTCTCCCCTCTCTATATATCCATCCCTCTCCTTCATTCCTATTTTTCTCTCTCTATATATCCATTCCCTATTTTCTCCCTCTCCTATATCCATCCTCTTTTCTCCTCTCTCTATATATATCCATTCCTCTTTTCTCCCTCTCTATATATCCATTCCTCTTTTCTCCCTTTCTATATATCCATCCCTCTCTTTTCTCTCCCTATATATCTCTATATCCATTCCTCTTTTCCCCTCTCTCTATATATCCTCTTTCTCCCTCTCTCCATATCCCTTCTCCCCCTCTATATATCCATTCCTATTTTCTCCTCTCCTATCCATTCCTCTTTTCTCCCTCTATATATCCATTCCTCTTTTCTCCCTCCATATCCATCCTCTTTTCTCCCCTCTCTCTATATATCCATCCTCTTTTCTCCCTCTCCCTTATCCATTCCATCTTTTCTCCTCTCTCTATATATCCATTCCTCTTTCTCTCCTCTCCTCTTATATATATCTATATATCCATAAAAATTTTCTCCTCTCCTCTATATATCCATTCCTCTTTTCTCCTCTCTCTATATATCCATCTCCCTCTCTTTTCTCCCTCTCTCTATATATCCATCCCTCTTTTCTCCTCTCTCTATATATCCATTCTTTTCTCCTCTTTCCATTCCTCCTCTCTCTATATATCCATTCCTCTTTTCTCCCTCTCTCTATATATCCATTCCTCTTTTTCTCCTCTCTATATATCCATCCTCTTTTCTCCCTCTCTCTATATCCATCCCTCTTTTCTCCTCTCTCTATATATCCATCTCTTTCCTCTCCTCTATATATCCATTCCTCTTTTCTCCCTCTCTCTATATATCCATTCCTCTTTCTCCCTCTCCTATCCATTCCCTTTTCTCCCTCTATATATCCATCCCTCTTTTCTCCCTCTATATATCCATCCCTCTTTTCTCCCTCTCTCTATATATCCATATCCATTCCTCTTTTCTCCCTCTCTCTATATATCCATTCCTCTTTTTCTCCCTCTCTATATATCCATCCCCTCTTTTCTCCCTCTCTATCCATATCCATTTTTCTCCCTCTCTATATATCCATCCTCTTTTCTCCTCTCTCTATATATCCATCCCTCTTTTCTCCCTCTCTCTATATATCCATCCCTCTTTCTCCTCTCTATATCCATTCCTCATTCCTCTTTTCTCCCCCCTCTATATATCCATTTCTTTTCTCCTCTCTCTATATATCCATCCCTCTTTTTCCCTCTCTATCTATCCATTCCTCATTTTTCTCCTCTCTATATATCCATTCCTCTTTCTCCTCTCCTATATATCCATCCTCTTTTCTCCTCTCTCTATATATCCATCCCTTTTCTCCTCTCTCTATCCATTCCTCTTTCTCCTCCTCTCTATCCATTCCTCTTTCTCCCTCTATATATCCATTCCTCTTTTCTCCCTCTCTATATATCCATCCCTCTTTTCTCCCCTCTCTATATATCCATCCATCCTCTTTTCTCCCTCTCCCTCTATCCATTCCTCTTTTCTCCCTCTCTCTATATATCCATCCTCTATATATTTTCTCCTCTATATATCCATCCTCTCTTTTCTCCCTCTCTCTATATATCCATTCCTCTTTTCTCCCTCTCTCTATCCATTCCTCATTTTCCTCTCTCTATATATCCATTCCTCTTTTCTCCCTCTCTCTATATATCCATTCCCTCTTTTCTCCCTCCCATCCATTCCTCCTTTCTCCCTCTCTCTATATATCCATTCCTCTTTTCTCCCTCTCTATATATCCATCCCTCTTTTCTCCCTCTCTATATATCCATCCCTATTTCTCCCTCTCCCCATCCATTCCTCTATATATCCATTCCCTCTCCCTCTCTATATATCCATCCCTCTTTTCTCTCTCTCCCTATATCCATTCCTCTTTTCTCCCTCTCTCTATATATCCATTCCTCTATATTTTCTCCCTCTTCTATATATCCATTCCTCTTTTCTCCCTCTCTCTATATATCCATCCCTCTTTTTCTCCCCTCTCCCTATCCATTCCTCTTTTCTCTCTCTCTATATATCCCTCTCCCTATATCCATTCCTTTTCTCCCTCTCCTATATATCCATTCCTCTTTTTCTCCCTCTCTCTATATATCCATCCCTATTTTCTCCTCTATATATCCATCCCTCTTTTCTCCTCTCCTATCCATTCCTCTTTCCTCTCTCTATATATCCATTCCTCTTTATCCATCTCCTATCCATTCCTATTTTCTCCTCTCTCTATATATCCATCCCTCTTTTCTCCCTCTCTCTATATATCCATCCCTCTTTTCTCCTCTCTCTCTATCCATCCATTTTTCTCCCTCTCTTTTCCTCTTTTCTCCCTCTCTATATATCCATCCCTCTTTTCTCCTCTCTCTATATATCCATCCCTCTTTTCTCCCTCTCTCTATCCATTCCTCTTTCTCCCTCTCTCTATCCATATCCATTCCTCTTTTTCCCCTCTCTATATCCATCCTCTTTCTCTCTCTCTATATATCCATCCTTTTCTCCCTCTTTATCCATTCTCTCTCCTCTCTCTATATATCCATCTCTTTTCTCCCTCTCTATATATTTCCCTCTTTTCTCCTCTCTATATATCCATTCCTCTCTTTTCTCCTCTCTCTATATATCCATTCCTCTTTTCTCCCTCTCTCTATATATCCATCCTCTTTTCTCCTCTCTCTCTATATCCATCCTTTTTTCCCTCTCCCTATCCATTCCTCTTTCTCCCTCTCTCTATATATCCATTCCTCTTTTTCCTCTATATATCCATTCCTCTTTTCTCCTCTCTCTATATATCCATTCCTCTTTTCTCCTCTCTCTATATATCCATTCCTCCTTTCTCCCTCTCTCTATATATCCATTCCTCCTTTCTCCTCTCTCCTATATATCCATCCCTCTTTTCTCCCTCTCTATATATCCATCCCTATTTTCTCCCTCTCCCCATCCATTCCTCTTTTTCCTCTCTCTATATATCCATTCCTCTTTTCTCCTCTCTCTATATATCCATCCCTCTTTTCTCCCTCTCTATATATCCATCCCTCTTTTCTCCCTCTCTCTCTATATATCCATTCTCTTCTTCTCCCTCTCTATATATCCATTCCTCTTTTCTCCTCTCTATATATCCATCCCTCTTTTTTCCCTCCTCTCTATATATCCATCCCTCTTTTCTCCTCTCTCTATATATCCATTCCTCTTTTCTCCCTCTCTCTATATATCCATTCTTTTCCCCTCCTCTTTTCTCTTTTCTCCCTCTCTCTATATATCCATCCCTCTTTTCTCCCTCTCCCTATCCATTCCTATTTTCTCCCTCTCTATATATCCATCCCTATTTTCTCCCTCTCTCTATATATCCATCCCTCTTTTCTCCCTCTCCCTATCTATCTATTCCTCTTTTCTCCCTCTCCCTATCCATCCTCTTTTTCTCCCTCTCTATATATCCATTCCTCTTTTCTCCCTCTCTCTATATATCCATCTATCCATTCCTCTTTTCTCCCTCTCTCTATATATCCATTCCTCTTTTCTCCCTCTCTCTATATATCCATCCCTCTTTTCTCCCTCTCTCTATATATCCATCCCTCTTTTCTCCCTCTCTCTATCCATTCCTCTTTTCTCCCTCTCTCTATCCATTCCTCTTTTCTCCCTCTCTATATATCCATCCCTCTTTTCTCTCTCTCTATATATCCATCTTTTTCCCTCTATCTATCCATTCCTCTTTTCTCCCTCTCTCTATATATCCATTCCTCTTTTCTCCCTCTCTCTATATATCCATTCCTCTTTTCTCCCTCTCTCTATATATCCATCCCTCTTTTCTCCCTCTCTCTATCCATTCCTCTTTTCTCCCTCTCTCTATATATCCATTCCTCCTTTCTCCCTCTCTCTATATATCCATCCCTCTTTTCTCCCTCTCTCTATATATCCATCCCTATTTTCTCCCTCTCCCTATCCATTCCTCTTCTCTCCCTCTCTCTATCCATTCCTCTTTTCTCCCTCTCCCTATATATCCATCCCTCTTTTCTCCCTCTCCCTATCATTCCTCTTTTCTCCCTCTCTCTATATATCCATTCCTCTTTTCTCCCTCTCTCTATATATCCATCCCTCTTTTCTCCCTCTCTCTATCCATTCCTCTTTTCTCCCTCTCTCTATATATCCATTCCTCTTTTCTCCTCTCCCTATCCATTCCTCTTTTCTCCTCTCTCTATATATCCATCCCTATTTTCTCCCTCTCTCTCTATATATCCATCCCTCTTTCTCTCCTCTCTCTATCTATATCCATTTTTCTCCTCTCCCTATCCATCCATTTTCTCCCTCTCTCTATATATCCATTCCTCTTTTCTCCCTCTCCTATATATCCATCCCTCTTTTCTCCCCTCTCTATATATCCATTCCTCTTTTCTCCCTCTCTCTATATATCCATCCCTCTTTTCTCCCTCTCTCTATATATCCATCCTCTATTTTCTCCCTCTCTCTATATATCCATCCCTCTTTTCCCTCTCCCTATCCATTCCTCTTTTCTCCTCTCTCTATCCATTCCTCTTTTCTCCCTCTCTATATATCCATCCCTCTTTTCTCTCTCCTATATATCCATCCCTCTATCTATCCATTCCTCTTTTCTCCCTCTCTCTATATATCCATCCCTCTTTTCTCCCTCTCTCTATATATCCATCCCTCTTTTTCTCCTCTCTATATATCCATCCCTATTTTCTCCCTTCTCCCCATCCATTCCTCTTTTCTCCCTCTCTATATATCCATTCCTCTTTTCCTCCCTCTCTATATATCCATCCCTCTTTTCTCCCTCTCCCTATATATCCATTCCTCTTTTCTCCCTCTCTCTATCCATTCCTCCTTTCTCCCTCTCTCTATATATCCATTCCTCTTTTCTCCCTCTCTATATATCCATCCCTCTTTTCTCCCTCTCTCTATATATCCATCCCTATTTTCTCCCTCTCCCCATCCATTCCTCTTTTCTCCCTCTCTCTATATATCCATTCCTCTTTTCTCCCTCTCTCTATATATCCATCCCTCTTTTCTCCCTCTCTCTATATATCCATCCCTATTTTCTCCCTCTCCCTATCCATTCCTCTTCTCTCCCTCTCTCTATATATCCATCCCTCTTTTCTCCTCTCTCCTATCATTCCCTTTTTCTCCCTCTCTCTATATATCCATCCCTCTTTTTCTCCTCTCTCTATATATCCATTCCTCTTTTCTCCCTCTCTCTATATATCCATCCCTCTTTTCTCCCTCTCTCTATCCATTCCTCTTTTCTCCCTCTCTCTATATATCCATTCCTCTTTTCTCCCTCTCCCTATCCATTCCTATTTTCTCCCTCTCTCTATATATCCATCCCTATTTTCTCCCTCTCTCTATATATCCATCCCTCTTTTCTCCCTCTCCCTATCTATCTATTCCTCTTTTCTCCCTCTCCCTATCCATTCCTCTTTTCTCCCTCTCTCTATATATCCATTCCTCTTTTCTCCCTCTCTGTATATTTCCATCCCTCTTTTCTCCCTCTCTCTATCCATCCCTCTTTTCTCCCTCTCTCTATATATCCATCCCTGATGTCCTTGCCGTGTCTGAGTCCTGGCTCAGGAAGGCCACCAAAAATTCAGAGATTTCCATACCCAATTATAACATCTTCCGTCAAGATAGAACTACCAAAGGGGGCGGAGTTGCAGTCTACTGCAGAGATAGCCTGCAAAGTAATGTCATACTTTCCAGGTCCATACCCAAACAGTTCGAACTACTAATTTTGAAAATTACCCTCTCCAGAAATAAGTCTCTCACTGTTGCCGCCTGCTACTGACCACCCTCAGCTCCCAGCTGTGCCCTGACACCATTTGTGAATTGATCTCCCCCCCATCTAGCTTCAGAGTTTGTTCTGTTAGGTGACCTAAACTGGGATATGCTTAACATCCCGGCAGTCCTACAATGTCTAGATGCCCTCAATCTCACTCAAATCATCAAGGAACCCACCAGGTACAACCCTAACTCTGTAAACAAGGGCACCCTCATAGACGTCATCCTGACCAACTGGCCCTCCAAATACACCTCCGCTGTCTTCAACCAGGATCTCAGCGATCACTGCCTCATTGCCTGTATCCGCCACGGAGCCGCTCAACGACCACCCCTCATCACTGTCAAACGCTCCCTAAAACACTTCTGTGAGCAGGGCTTTCTAATCGACCTGGCCCGGGTATCCTGGAAGGACATTGACCTCATCCGTCAGTTGAGGATGCCTGGTCATTCTTTAAAAGTAACTTCCTCACCATTTTAGATAAGCATGCTCCGTTCAAAAAATGCAGAACCAAGAACAGATACAGCCCTTGGTTCCTCCAGACCTGACTGCCCTCGACCAGCACAAAAACATCCTGTGGCGGACTGCAATTCGAATAGCCCCGTGATATGCAACTGTTCAGGGAAGTCAGGAACCAATACACGCAGTCAGTCAGGAAAGCTAAGGCCAGCTTCTTCAGGCAGAAGTTTGCATCCTGTAGCTCCAACTCCAAAAAGTTCTGGGACACTGTGAAGTCCATGGAGAACAAGAGCACCTCCTCCCAGCTGCCCACTGCACTGAGGCTAGGTAACACGGTCTCCACCGATAAATCCACGATTATCGAAAGCTTCAATAAGCACTTCTCAACGGCTGGCCATGCCTTCCGCCTGGCTACTCCAACCTCGGCCAACAGCTCCCTCTTTTCTCCCTCCCCCCCGCAGTTCCTCGCCCAAGCCTCTCCAGGTTCTCCTTTACCCAAATCCAGATAGCAGATGTTCTGAAAGAGCTGCAAAACCTTACAAATCAGCTGGGCTTGACAATCTGGACCCTCTATTTCTGAAACTATCTGCCGCCATTGTCGCAACCCCTATTACCAGCCTGTTCAACCTCTCTTTCATATCGTCTGAGATCCCCAAGGATTGGAAAGCTGCCGCAGTCATCCCCCTCTTCAAGGCGGAGACACCCTGGACCCAAACTGCTATAGACCTATATCCATCCTGCCCTGCCTATCTAAGGTCTTGAAAGCCAAGTCAACAAACAGGTCACTGACCATCTCGAATCCCACCGTACCTTCTCCGCTGTGCAATCTGGTTTCCGAGCCGGTCACGGGTGCACCTCAGCCACGCTCAAGGTACTAAACGATATCATAACCGCCATCGATAAAAGACAGTACTGTGCAGCCGTCTTCATCGACCTCGCCAAGGCTTTCGACTCTGTCAATCACCATATTCTTATCGGCAGACTCAATAGCCTTGGTTTCTCGGATGACTGCCTTGCCTGGTTCACCAATTACTTTGCAGACAGAGTTCAGTGTGTCAAATCGGAGGGCATGCTGTCCGGTCCTCTGGCAGTCTCTATGGGGTGCCACAGGGTTCAATTCTCGGGCCGACTCTTTTCTCTGTATATATCAATGATGTTGCTCTTGCTGCGGGCGATTCCCTGATCCACCTCTACGCAGACGACACCATTCTATATACTTTCGGCCCGTCATTGGACACTGTGCTATTTAACCTCCAAACGAGCTTCAATGCCATACAGCACTCCTTCCGTGGCCTCCAACTGCTCTTAAACGCGAGTAAAACCAAATGCATGCTTTTCAACCGATCGCTGCCTGCACCCGCATGCCCGACTAGCATCACCACCCTGGATGGTTCCGACCTTGAATATGTGGACATCTATAAGTACCTAGGTGTCTGGCTAGACTGCAAACTCTCCTTCCAGACTCACATCAAACATCTCCAATCGAAAATCAAATCAAGAGTCGGCTTTCTATTCCGCAACAAAGCCTCCTTCACTCACGCCCGCCAAGCTTACCCTAGTAAAACTGACTATCCTACCGATCCTCGATTTCGGCGATGTCATCTACAAAATGGCTTCCAACACTCTACTCAGCAAACTGGATGCAGTCTATCATAGTGCCATCCGTTTTGTCACCAAAGCACCTTATACCACCCACCACTGCGACTTGTATGCTCTAGTCGGCTGGCCCTCGCTACATATTCGTCGCCAGACCCACTGGCTCCAGGTCATCTACAAGTCCATGCTAGGTAAAGCTCCGCCTTATCTCAGTTGACTGGTCACGATGGCAACACCCATCCGTAGCACACGCTCCAGCAGGTGTATCTCACTGATCATCCCTAAAGCCAACACCTCATTTGGCCGCCTTTCGTTCCAGTACTCTGCTGCCTGTGACTGGAACGAACTGCAAAAATCGCTGAAGTTGGAGACTTTTATCTCCCTCACCAACTTCAAACATCAGCTATCCGAGCAGCTAACCGATCGTTGCAGCTGTACATAGTCTATTGGTAAATAGCCCACCCATTTTCACCTACCTCATACCCATACTGTTTTTATACTGTTTTTTTATTTTATTTATTTATTTACTTTTCTGCTCTTTTGCACACCAATATCTCTACCTGTACATGACCATCTGATCATTTATCACCCCAGTGTTAATCTGCAAAATTGTATTATTCGCCTACCTCCTCATGCCTTTTGCACACATTGTATATAGACTGCCCATTTTTTTTTTTCTACTGTGTTATTGACTTGTTAATTGTTTACTCCATGTGTAACTCTGTGTTGTCTGTTCACACTGCTATGCTTTATCTTGGCCAGGTCGCAGTTGCAAATGAGAACTTGTTCTCAACTAGCCTACCTGGTTAAATAAAGGTGAAATAAAAAATAAAAAATAAAAATTTTTTTTTTAAAAATCCCTCTTTTCTCCCTCTCTCTATATATCCATCCCTCTTTTCTCCCTCTCTCTATATATCCATCCCTCTTTTCTCCCTCTCTCTATATATCCATCCCTCTTTTCTCCCTCTCTCTATATATCCATCCCTCTTTTCTCCCTCTCTCTATATATCCATCGCTCTTTTCTCCCTCTCTCTATCCATTCCTCTTTTCTCCCTCTCTCTATCCATTCCTCTTTTCTCCCTCTCTCTATATATCCATCCCTCTTTTCTCCCTCTCTCTATCTATCCATCCCTCTTTTCTCCCTCTCTCTATATATCCATCCCTCTTTTCTCCCTCTCTCTATATATCCATCCCTCTTTTCTCCCTCTCTCTATATATCCATCCCTCTTTTCTCCCTCTCTCTATATATCCATTCCTCTTTTCTCCCTCTCTCTATATATCCATCCCTCTTTTCTCCCTCTCTCTATCCATTCCTCTTTTCTCCCTCTCTCTATCCATTCCTCTTTTCTCCCTCTCTCTATATATCCATCCCTCTTTTCTCCCTCTCTCTATATATCCATCCCTCTATCTATCCATTCCTCTTTTCTCCCTCTCTCTATATATCCATCCCTCTTTTCTCCCTCTCTCTATATATCCATCCCTCTTTTCTCCCTCTCTCTATATATCCATCCCTATTTTCTCCCTCTCCCCATCCATTCCTCTTTTCTCCCTCTCTCTATCTATCCATTCCTCTTTTCTCCCTCTCTCTATATATCCATTCCTCTTTTCTCCCTCTCTCTATATATCCATCCCTCTTTTCTCCCTCTCCCTATATATCCATCCCTCTTTTCTCCCTCTCTCTATCCATTCCTCCTTTCTCCCTCTCTCTATATATCCATTCCTCCTTTCGTCCCTCTCTCCATATATCCATTCCTCTTTTCCCCCTCTCTCTATATATCCATCCCTCTTTTCTCCCTCTCCCTATCCATTCCTCTTTTCTCCCTCTCTCTATATATCCATCCCTATTTTCTCCCTCTCTCTATATATCCATCCCTCTTTTCTCCCTCTCCCTATCCATTCCTCTTTTCTCCCTCTCTCTATATATCCATCCCTCTTTTCTCCCTCTCCCTATCCATTCCTCTTTTCTCCCTCTCTCTATCCATTCCTCCTTTCTCCTTCTCTCTATATATCCATCCCTATTTTCTCCATATCTCTATATATCCATCCCTCTTTTCTCCCTCCCTATCTATCTATTCCTCTTTTCTCCCTCTCCCTATCCATTCCTCTTTTTCCCTCTCTCTATATATCCATTCCTCTTTTCTTCCTCTCTCTATCTATCCATTCCTATTTTCTGCCTCTCTCTATATATCCATTCCTCTTTTCTCCCTCTCTCTATATATCCATCCCTCTTTTCTCCCTCTCCCTATATATCATCCCTCTTTTCTCCCTCTCTCTATCCATTCCTCCTTTCTCCTTCTCTCTATATATCCATTCCTCCTTTCTCCCTCTCTCCATATATCCATTCCTCTTTTCTCCCTCTCTCTATATATACATTCCTCTTTTCCCCCTCTCTCTATATATCCATCCCTATTTTCTCCCTCTCCCTATCCATTCCTCTTTTCTCCCTCTCTCTATATATCCATCCCTATTTTCTCCCTCTCCCTATCCATTCCTCTTTTCTCCCTCCCTCTCTCTATATATCTATTCCTCTTTTCTCCCTCTCCCTATCCATTCCTCTTTTTCCCTCTCTCTATATATCCATTCCTCTTTTCTTCCTCTCTCTATCTATCCATTCCTATTTTCTCCCTCTCTCTATATATCCATTCCTCTTTTCTCCCTCTCTCTATATATCCATCCCTCTTTTCTCCCTCTCCCTATATATCATCCCTCTTTTCTCCCTCTCTCTATCCATTCCTCCTTTCTCCTTCTCTCTATATATCCATTCCTCCTTTCTCCCTCTCTCCATATATCCATTCCTCTTTTCTCCCTCTCTCTATATATCCATTCCTCTTTTCCCCCTCTCCCTATATATCCATCCCTCTTTTCTCCCTCTCCCTATCCATTCCTCTTTTCTCCCTCTCTCTATATATCCATCCCTCTTTTCTCCCTCTCCCTATCCATTCCTCTTTTCTCCCTCCTCTCTCTATATATCCATTCCTCTTTTCTCCCTCTCCCTATCCATTCCTCTTTTCTCCCTCTCTCTATATATCCATCCCTCTTTTCTCCCTCTCTCTATATATCCATCCCTCTTTTCTCCCTCTCTCTATATATCCATCCCTCTTTTCTCCCTCTCTCTATATATCCATTCCTCTTTTCTCCCTCTCTCTATATATCCATTCCTCTTTTCTCCCTCTCTCTATATATCCATCCCTCTTTTCTCCCTCTCCCTATCCATTCCTCTTTTCTCCCTCTCTCTATATATCCATTCCTCTTTTCTCCCTCTCTCTATATATCCATCCCTCTTTTCTCCCTCTCTCTATATATCCATCCCTCTTTTCTCCCTCTCTCTATATATCCATCCCCCTTTTCTCCCTCTCTCTATCCATTCCTCTTTTCTCCCTCTCTCTATATATCCATCCCTCTTTTCTCCCTCTCTCTATATATCCATCCCTCTTTTCTCCCTCTCTCTATATATCCATCCCTCTTTTCTCCCTCTCTCTATATATCCATCCCTCTTTTCTCCCTCTCTCTATCCATTCCTCTTTTCTCCCTCTCTCTATCCATTCCTCTTTTCTCCCTCTCTCTATATATCCATCCCTCTTTTCTCCCTCTCTCTATATATCCATCCCTCTTTTCTCCCTCTCTCTATCCATTCCTCTTTTCTCCCTCTCTCTATATATCCATCCCTCTTTTCTCCCTCTCTCTATATATCCATCCCTCTTTTCTCCCTCTCTCTATATATCCATCCCTCTTTTCCCCCTCTCTCTCTATATCCATCCCTCTTTTCTCCCTCTCTCTATCCATTCCTCTTTTCTCTCTCTCTCTATCCATTCCTCTTTTCTCCCTCTCTCTATATATCCATCCCTCTTTTCTCCCTCTCTCTCAATCCCTCTCTCTCTCTCTGAGTCTTCTCTTAGCTGACTCATGGTGCTGGGGTCGGGATCTCTGGGTGAGTGGAACTCATTACGGAGTCCCTTCATTTCCATTCTAAGTGGGGCCCGCATAGAGCGAGCTGGCCGGGACATTCAGAGGCACTCACACAGGGATGGGGGGGGGACAACGACACATTCAGCCCGACGCCGCTTATGAAGAGTGACGGCGGACAGAAACAGTCTTTAATGTCTCAGCAGAGGACAGCGGAGGGGGGAAATAGAGGGAGAGGCAAGGGGGAAAGAGAAAGGGAGATGGATGGATGGGGAGAAAGATGGAGAAAAAGAGAGAAGCCAGAGGGAAGAGAAAAGGAGAGAGGTGGAATAGAGAGAGAGCAGAGAGTGAACAAGAGAACGAGCAATAGAGAGGCAGCAAAGGCAGAACAGAGGAGAATAAAGGCGAGAGAGAGATAGAGAGTGAACGAGGGCAGGCTGAGGGCTGACACAACAGCCCAGAGCATATTTAATAAACATGAGGAGCGAGCAGTGACATCAACTCAACGCGCCACACACACACACACACACACACACACACACACACACACACACACACACACACACACACACACACACACACACACACACACAGCTTATGCAGATGAGAGAGCAGACCTAATGACTAAATGGAGTGGAGGGACAAAAGAAAACAAAAGGAGGGAGAGATTAAAGAGGGAAGTAGAAGAGCACGAAAGAAAAGAGAGAGAGAGAGAGAGAGAGAGAGAGAGAGAGAGAGAGAGGTGCAGACAGTGTTTAAGTGCCTATGATGAAGTGTAAACAGAGGAGTGTACTCTCCTGAGAGAGAGAGAGAGAGAGAGAGAGAGAGAAAAAGAAAGAAAGAAAGAAAGAGAAGCGAGACAGACAGACAGAGAGAGAGTCTCTCAGAGCATTCACAGTCAGCCCACTGACACCCCTATCGGACCACAGCAATATCACAGTCTACTTGAACAGAGCAATACTCAATGAGGCATCAAAGCCAAAGGTACTGAGCAACATTAAGAAATGCTATTGGTGGCAGGAATGCAGTTTGGAAACCTACCAAAAAACAATTAGGCAACAACAGATTCAATCCCTTTTAGACAATTTCCTGGGTAAAATGTTCCACTGTAATAGTGAAAGTGTAAACTTGGCAGTTGAAAATCTTAACAGTATATTTGACCTCAGCTTCCCTATCAAATCTAAAAATCTTAAATAAAAAAACAGAAGAAAATGAACAACCATGACAAATGGTTTGATAAAGAATGCAAAAATCTATGAAAGAAATTGAGAAACCTGTCCAACCAAAAACATAGAGACCCTGAAAACCTGAGTCTATGACTTCACTATGGTGAATGACTAAAACAATAGAGAAATACACTACGGAAAAAGAAGGAACAGCACGTCAGAAATCAGCTCAATGTAATTGAAGAATCCATAGACTCTAACCACTTCTGGGACAATTGGAAAACACTAAACAACACAAAGAATTATCTATCCAAAATGGAGATGTCTGGGTAAACCACTTCTCCAATCTTTGTGGCTCTATAACAAAGAAGAAACAGCAAATACATATATACACATGATCAAATACAGATCTTAGAATCAACTATTAAAGACTACCAGAACCCACTGGATTCTCCTTGAATGAGCTACAGGACAAAATAAAAACCGTCCAAGCCAAAAAGGCCTGTGGTGTTGATGGTATCCTCAATGAAATATTCAAATATACAGACAACAAATTCCAATTGGCTATTCTAAAACTCTTTAACATCATCCTTGACTCTGGCATCTTCCACAATATTTGGAACCAAGGACTGATCACCCCAATCCACAAAAGTGGACACAAATTTGACCCCAATAACTACCGTGGGATATGTGTCAACATCAACCTTGGGAAAATCCTCTGCATTATCATTAACAGCAGACACGTACATTTCCTCAGTGAAAACAATGTACTGAGCAAATGTCAATTTGGCTTTTTACCAAATTACCATAAACAGACCATGTATTCACCCTGCACACCCTAATTGACAAACAAACTAACTAAAACAAAGGCAGTCTTCTCAAGCTTTGTTGATAAAAAAAAAAACTTTGACTCAATTTGGCATGAGGGTCTGGTATACAAATGGATGGAAAGTGGTGTTGGGGGGAAAACATATGACATTATAAAATCCATGTATACAAACAACAAGTGTGCGGTTAAAATAGGCAAAAAACACACATTTCTTCCCACAGGGCCATGGGGTGAGACAGGGATGCAGCTTAAGCCCCACCCTCTTCAACATATGCATCAACGAATTGGCTAGGGCAGAATTCTGCAAAAATATCCTCAGTGTACAATGTAGAACACCAAATAATGCACGCAGAGCAGAATTAGGCCGATACCCGCTAATGATCAAAATCCAGAAAAGAGCTGTTAAATTCTACAACAACCTAAAAGGAAGCGATTCCCAAACCTTCCATAACAAAGCCATCAACTACAGAGAGATGAACCTGGAGTCCCCTAAGCAAGCTGGTCCCGGGGATCTGTTCACACACAGACCCCACAGAGCCCCAGGACAGCAACACAATTAGACCCAACCAAATCATGAGAAAACAAAAAGATAATTACTTGACACATTGGAAAGAATTAACAAAAAAACAGAGCAAACTAGAATGCTATTTGGCCCTAAACAGAGAGTACACAGTGGCAGAATACCTGACCACTGTGACTGCCCCAAACCTAAGGAAAGCTTTGACTATGTACAGACTCAGTGAGTATAGCCTTGCTATTGAGAAAGGCCGCCGTAGGCAGACATGGCTCTAAAGAGAAGACAGGCTATGTGCTCACTGCCCACAAAATGAGGTGGAAACTGAGCTGCACTTCCTAACCTCCTGCCAAATGTATGACCATATTAGAGACACATATTTCCCTCAGATTACACAGACCCACAAAGAATTCAAAAACAAACCCAATTTTGATAAACTCCCATATCTACTGGGTGACATTCCACAGTGTGCCATCACAGCAGCAAGATTTGTGACCTGTTGCCACAAGAAAAGGGCAACCAGTGTAGAACAAACACCATTGTAAATACTACCCATATTTATGCATTTTTATTTTTCCTTGTGTACTTTAACCATTTGTACATTGTTACAACACTGTACATATACATAATATGACATTTGTAATGTCTTTATTATTTTGAAACTTCTGTATGTGTAATGTTTACTGTACATTTTTATTGTTTATTTCACTTTTGTATATTATCTACCTCACTTGCTTTGACAATGTTAACACATGTTTCCCATGCCAATAAAGTCCTTTGAATTGAATTGAGAGAAATCACCAACAGCCTAATGTTTGATTAGCACCTCAACAAACACACACCAACAAACAATACCAGGATAATTTCCTCCAATTACAGGCCCGTTTTCATGCATCAGGAAGCAGCATTACCTAACTGGGACTACACACACAGCCTAGAATGCATATGCATCACAGTGCCTTTGAAGGCTGTTGAAGAGAGACTGGAGAGAGATGTGTCTGGGTATTTTTATGGAGAAAGCTGTTTACCTGGAACAGAGAAGATTATGGGAGAAGTCCGGAGGCATGTTCAAAGCTCTGGGGGGCTCTGAGTGTTGGGCCCAAATCAGTTTAAAGAACAGTCACACCTCTCACAGTCCTCTTCCGTAACTGTCCTCTCTTCTCCTGCCTCTCTCTCTCTCCCTATCCATGCCTCTCTCTCCTTCCCTATCCATCACTCTCACTACTTTATTATTCATCCCAAACATTCCCTCTCTCCATCATTGAGACGTTTACAACCCAATAAGGTTTCAAAACTTTGCTATCTAAGCTTGCAGTCATATCTTTCTCTCCTTCAGTCTACTACTATGAACTATCCCTAGTATAGGAATCTGTAGATGATGTGAGTTTCCGGGGTAACGGCTCAGTCGGTTGAAGTTGGGTGCCTGTAACACCACAGTAATGGGTACAACTCTTACATAGGACATATAATGAATGGGTTGTAAACATCTGTTGTTTGATCATATATATGACGATGTGTTACTATATACACTGCTCAAAAAAATAAAGGGAACACTTAAACAATAAAATTTAACAATCACAAGTCAATCACACTTCTATGAAATCAAACTGTCCACTTAGGAAGCAACACTGATTGACAATAAATTGCACATGCTGTTGTGCAAATGAAATAGACAACAGGTGGAAATTATAGGCAATTAGCAAGACACCCCCAATAAAGGAGTGGTTCTGCAGGTGGGGACCACAGACCACTTCTCAGTTCCTATGCTTCCTGGCTGATGTTTTGGTCACTTTGAATGCTGGCGGTGCTTTCACTCTAGTGGTAGCATGAGACGGAGTCTACAACCCACACAAGTGGCTCAGGTAGTGCAGCTCATCCAGGATGGCACATCAATGCGAGCTGTGGCAAGAAGGTTTGCTGTGTCTGTCAGCGTAGTGTCCAGAGCATGGAGGCGCTACCAGGAGACAGGCCAGTACATCAGGAGACGTGGAGGAGGCCGTAGGAGGGCAACAACCCAGCAGCAGGACCGCTACCTCCGCCTTTGTGCAAGGAGGAGCACTGCCAGAGCCCTGCAAAATGACTTCCAGCAGGCCACAAATGTGCATGTGTCTGCTCAAACGGTCAGAAACAGACTCCATGAGGGTGGTATGAGGGCCCGACGTCCACAAGTGGGGGTTGTGCTTACAGCCCAACACCGTGCAGGACGTTTGGCATTTGCCAGAGAACACCAAGATTGGCATATTCGCCACTGGTTCCATGTGCTCGCCAGAGGTAGCCTGACTGCCATTAGGTACCGAGATGAGATCCTCAGACCCCTTGTGAGACCATATGCTGGTGCGGTTGGCCCTGGGTTCCTCCTAATGTTATGGACTGGCCCGCCTGTTCCCCAGACCTGAATCCAATTGAGCACATCTGGGACATCATGTCTCGCTCCATCTACCAACGCCACGTTGCACCACAGACTGTCCAGGAGTTGGCAGATGCTTTAGTCCAAGTCTGGGAGGAGATCCCTCAGGAGACCATCCGCCACCTCATCGGGAGCATGCCCAGGCGTTGTAGGGAGGTCATACAGGCACGTGGAGGCCACACACACTACTGAGCCTCATTTTGACTTGTTTTAAGGATATTACATCAAAGTTGGATCAGCCTGTAGTGTGGTTTTCCACTTTAATTTTGAGTGTGACTCCAAATCCAGACCTCCATGGGTTGATAAATTTGATTTCCATTGATCATTTTTGTGTGATTTTGTTGTCAGCACATTCAACTATGTAATGAAAAAAGTACTCAATAAGAATATTTCATTCATTCAGATCTACGATGTGTTATTTTAGTGTTCCTTTTATTTTTTTGAGCAGTGTATATAGTAACACATCCGCTGGATGAGATGTGCTTCCATAGTGTAACAGTGTAACCCTCCCTGTCGGCAGGGTGTTGGGAGTGTTTTCTCCTCCCTGGGACAGACCAGGAAGTGGGCTGCAGTGTAACCTACGTATCAGAGGGAGTAGAGAGGAGAGGAGCCAGCAGGCTGGGCAGCCATCAGAACCAAATAGAACACTCTGATTCTAAAGTGGGACAGTGTTCTGGCAGCATGCTGTGTCTGTGTTCCCTTACTTTCATCTATCCAATAGTGTGTCTCTTTGTGTTTGTCTGTCTGTGAATGAGTGATAGTGTGTGTTTTGTTGTCTCCACGTGAGTGTGTGTTTCACGCTGTGATTAATTACCCTGCGTAGTGGTGGTGATGGCTGTGGTCAGACTGTACTTCACAGGGCAGTGGGGTGTGTGTGTGTGCCTGAACCAGGTGGCCTCTAGCAGGGGCCAAGCTACAGGGAGAGCACCACCTGCCTAGATGCCTGCCCCCCCACCAAGCCATGCTGCAGAGGGAGAACTAACCAGTTCCCTCTACACAGGAGGGAATTGTCTGTCTCCCTGTTACACTATGGTGGGACTCCGGAGAACAGCAGGGTCAAGAGCAGGAGTATGTATGTGTGTGCTTCTGTGCATCGCAGAGTGTGTGTCTCAGTGTGTATGTGTGTGTGTGTGTGTGTGTGTGTGTGTGTGTGTGTGTGTGTGTGTGTGTGTGTGTGTGTGTGTGTGTGTGTGCCAGGTTGGGAGTGGTGCCATGCATATGCCACCTGTCCTGGGGAATTGGATCTTTCCTGGCTCCTCCTGCTCTCTCTCTCCCTCTCTCTCTCTCTCTCTCTCTCTCTCTCTCTCTCTCTCACTCTCTCTCTTTCTCTCTCTCTGGTTATGGTTACATGTTGACGAGACGCCCTGCATTGCAAAATAAAATACATTTACACATACATGTAATTAAATGATTTCATTTAAACTGCTCACACGTGTCAACAGGCCTCTGCGTAACGAGGAGCTAAATTAGAACTTGGTTCTGTTTTGGAAGCATGACGCACTGCAAGTTCCGCCTCTCCTATCTCCTCATTGGATTTTACGAGCATATACCCACGTAGGTGATTGAAAGATGAACACGGTCCACACTCCAGTCCAGTTGGTGGCGGTAATGCAACTTAAAGTTGGTTGGCAACCGCCATATAAAAACACAAGAAGAAGAAGAATGAATGAATGAGGAGATATTAATCAAAGAAAACTAATTAAAAACTAACTTGGTTTTCCCTTTTATCTGTTGATTAATTGTTGGAGAACAAACAATGTTGTGTGACTCAAAATGCAGTAGTGGTGCATTGGTACAGTGGTGGTGCAGGGTACAATCCCTGGGGAAGCCAAGCCACAAAAAAACACATATTACAACCTATGTGTTGTGATAACTGTGCTGTTTGCTCTATAACCTGTTAGTTCATATACCTTGACATCCTGATATATAGGCCTAATGCCGAGACAATAAGAAGACACAGTGGCAGAATGAATTCAACTACACCTTTGATTCATCACAACACCAGAGAGCAAACTCTGTCCAGTGAAATACACAAAACATATTGAACGTAACAAACAGTTACCCACAGACATTTTCTGACTACTTAACTATTGATTTAGAACCACGGAGAGTTACCACAAGTCACAAAGTAAACAGTTGCTGCCTCCACTACTCCAGCACCATTTCAACTTCAACATTTTAACATCATCTAATAACCTATGCTTAGTCTAATACAGTGATAACTAAAAGATACTAAAAATGATTTAGTCCAGTCAACGTAAGCTAAATATGATGTGGCTGCAGACCCGGTGCCAGAACGAATCGTTGGACAGCATTTGGTTTCTACAGAAGGAGCCTGCTGTTTCACGGGACCTCCTACAGTTGAGGTTGGAAGTTTACATACACCTTAGCCAAATACATTTAAACTCAGTTCTTCACAATTCTTTACATTTAATCCTACTAAAAATTCCATGTCTTCGGTCAGTTAGGATCACCACTTTATCTAAGAATGTGAAATGTCAGAATAATAGCAGAGACAATGATTTCTTTCAGCTTTTATTTCTTTCATCACATTCCCAGTGGGTCAGAAGTTTACATACACTCAAATAGTATTTGGTAGCATTGCCTTTAAGTTGTTTAACTTGGGTCAAACATTTCGGGTAGCCTTCCACAAGCTTCCCACAACAAGTTGGAAATTGCTCCCAAGGATGAACCACACTTGTGGAGGTCTACAATGTTTTCATTGGCTGATTTCCTTTTGATTTTCCCATGAAATCAAGCAAAGAGGCACTAAGTTTGAAGGTAGGCCTTGAAATACACCCACAGGTACACCTCCAATTGACTCAAATGATGTCAATTAGCCTATCAGAAGCTTCTCAAGCCATGAAATAATCTGTCTGTAAACAATTGTTGGAAAATTACTTGTGTCATGCACGAAGTAGATGTTCTAACCGACTTGCCGAAATATAGTTTGTTAACAATAAATTTGTGGATTGTTTGAAAAACAAGTTTTAATGACTCCAACCTAAGTGTATGTAAACTTCCAACTTCAACTTTATGTGTGGACGGGCGCAATTTTCTAAATAGGTGTTATAGAGTGTCTTTCGAAAGTATTCACCCCCATGGCATTTTTCCTATTTTGTTGCCTTACACCCTGGAATTAAAATAGATTTTTTGGGGGGGTTGTATCATTTGATTTACACAACATGCCTACCACTTTGAAATAATTTCCCCTTGTGAAACAAACAAGAAATAAGCCAAAACAAAACTGAAAACTTGAGCGTACATAACTATTCACCCCCCCCAAAGTCAATACTTTGTAGAGCCACCTTTTGCAGCAATTACAGCTGCATGTCTCGTGGGGTATGTCTCTATCAGCTTGGCTTGGCACATCTAGCTACTGGGATTTTGGCCCATTCTTCATGGCAAAACTGCTCCAGCTCCTTCAAGTTTGATGGGTTCCGCTGGTGTACAGCAATCTTTAAGTCAAACCACAGATTCTCAATTGGACTGAGGTCTGGGCTTTGAGAAGACCATTCCAAGACATTTAAATGTTTCCCCTTAAATTACTCGAGTGCTGCTTCAGCAGTATGCTTAAGGTCAGTGTCCTGCTGTAAGGTGAACCTCCATCCCAGTCTCAAGTCTCTGGAAGACTGAAAAAGGTTCCCCTCAAGAATTTCCCTGTATTTAGCGCCATCCATCATTCCTTCAATTCTGACTAGTTTTCCCTGTCCCTGTCGATGAAAAACATCTCAACAGTATGATGCTGCCACCACCATGCTTCACTGTGGGGATGGTGTTCTCGGGGTGATGAGGTTTGTGCCAGACATAGCGTTTTCCTTGACCAAAAAGCTACATTTTAGTCTCATCTGACCAGAGTACCTTCTTCCATCTGTTTGGGGAGTCTCCCACATGCCTTTTGGCGAACACCAAATGTGTTTGCTTATTTTTTTCTTTAAGCAATGGCTTTTTTCTGCCCAGCTCTGTGTAGTGTACGGCTCAAAGTGGTCCTATGGACAGATACTCCAATCTCCACAGTGGAGCTTTGCAGCTCCTTCAGGGTTATCTTTGGTCTCTCTGATTAATGCCCTCCTTGCCTGGTCCGTGAGATTTTGTGGCTGGCCCTCTCTTGGCAGGTTTGTTGTGGTGCCATATTCTATCCATTTTTTACTAATGGATTTAATGGTGCTCCGTGGGATGTTCAACATTTCTGATATTTTTTTATAACCCAACCCTGATCTGTACTTCTCCACAACTTTGTCCCTGACCTGTTTGGAGGGCTCCTTGGTCTTCATGGTGCCACTTGCTTGATGGTGCCCCATTGCTCAGTGGTGTTGCAGACTCTGGGGCCTTTCAGAACAGGTGTATATATACTGAGATCATGTGACAGATCATGTGACACTTAGATTGCACACAGGTGGACTTTATTTAACTAATAATGGGACTTCTGAAGGTAATTGGTTGCAGCAGATCTTATTTAGGGGCTTCATAGAAAAGTAATTTCTTTTCATTTCACTTCACCAATTTGGACTATTTTGTGTATGTCCATTACATGAAATCCAAATAAAAATCTATTTATATTACAGGTTGTAATGCAACAAAATAGGAAAAACGCCAAGGGGGATGAATACTTTTGCAAGGCACTGTAGTAAAGACCACAGGAAGCTTGTGATTTTCAAGATTGGGAAAACTTACAACTTATCTTACCATTTCAACTGATCTGCGTGCAATTTATGATTTTTGTTATGTGCACATTTTCGCGGAACACTTTCATTTCAATAATAACATTTTGTTTTTTTCAAAATCATTGTCACATGGTTAATCATAAAAATCTGAAGTAAAATTATACAATCTATAAAGGTAAAAAATATGGTGAGAGAACACTGAGAACACACTGACACCCATTGGTGTTCTATAGAAATAGGTGCATAGAACTCAGAGATGGCCTGCAGGCCTATGCAGCAGTAGGCCTAGAGATTCCATTGTCAACTAGGTAAAATACATAGGCCTAAAGCAGACAAATAAAAGCTTTAGAAAATATCCTGATGAAAATTCTGGTTATTTCATTCATATTCTTCCCTCTTCTCTGCCTGTCTGCCTCCCTTTCTATCTGTCTTGACTTGAGCTATCGCTAGTGAAGTTCAACATTGTATCAAATCATCACATGGTCCAGCCCGAAGCTGTCGCTAACGAACTTGCAACATTGTATTAACTAGCCTATTCTGGGCCCTGCGCCAGTGAGCTTGGGAAATCAAATCAAATCAAATTTATTTATATAGCCCTTCTTACATCAGCTGATATATCAAAGTGCTGTACAGAAACCCAGCCTGGTGGTGTGCCGGGTGGAGATTATAACAGAACATGGCCAAGATGTTCAAACGTTCATAGATGACCAGCAGGGTCAAATAATAATAATCACAGTAGTTGTCGAGGGTGCAACAGGTCAGCACCTCAGGAGTAAATGTCAGTTGGCTTTTCATAGCCAATCATTGAGAGTATCTCTACCGGGAAAGAAAGATGTTTTTTTTTATTGACGTTTCATGGGATCATGATATTTTGCTCTATCACACCGAGGCTTGGTGATTATCGAGGCCAGAAGTGTTGGAAATATTTTTCTATCATTCACTTTCCTACATATGTATTCTGGAGAGAGGTCCGCATATTATTCTCATAGAAACGCACTGGGCTTACACTGGACAGATTCTGGCGAGTGAGCCCTCTCACTTCGCCTCTCCTCTCTCTGCTGAAACTTGGCCAGCGTGCAAAACAGCTCCCCTCTATATGTAGCCCATGTGTCTGATGCTGTCTGGACAGAAATAGTATGACATGCCGTACTCTGTTGGTCCAGACAGCATCCGATACATGGTCTACACATACTGAGACAGAGGGGCGCTGTTTCACTCGCTCCAATGCTTTACCTGAGATTGATGCGTCTTGCTGTCAAATCTTGCTCAGTCAAATAAATGATCAATATTTCAATATTTTATTTGGATGGGCAAGGAGGTACGGCCCATAACGCCGGCCCTGTGTGGCTGTCCATGGTTCTGATTTCTCTGTATGTATGTATGTATGTATGTATGTATGTCAAATCAAATCAAATCAAATTTTATTTGTCACATATACATGGTTAGCAGATGTTAATGTGAGTGTAGCGAAATGCTTGTGCTTCTAGATCCGACAATGCAGTAATAACCAACAAGTAATCTAACTAACAATTCCAAAACTACTGTCTTATACACAGTGTAAGGGGATAAAGAATATGTACATAAGATATATGAATGAGTGATGGTACAGAGCAGCATAGGCAAGATACAGTAGATGGTATCGAGTACAGTATATACATATGAGATGAGTATGTAAACAAAGTGGCATAGTTAAAGTGGCTAGTGATACATGTATTACATAAGGATGCAGTCGATGATATAGAGTACAGTATATACATATGCATATGAGATGAATAATGTAGGGTATGTAACATTATATTAGGTAGCATTGTTTAAAGTGGCTAGTGATATATTTTACATAATTTCCCATCAATTCCCATTATTAAAGTGGCTGGAGTTGAGTCAGTGTCAGCGTGTTGGCAGCAGCCACTCAATGTTAGTGATGGCTGTTTAACAGTCTGATGGCCTTGAGATAGAAGCTGTTTTTCAGTCTCTCGGTCCCAGCTTTGATGCACCTGTACTGACCTCGCCTTCTGGATGATAGCGGGGTGAACAGGCAGTGGCTCGGGTGGTTGTTGTCCTTGATGATCTTTATGGCCTTCCTGTAACATCGGGTGGTGTAGGTGTCCTGGAGGGCAGGTAGTTTGCCCCCGGTGATGCGTTGTGCAGACCTCACTACCCTCTGGAGAGCCTTACGGTTGTGGGCGGAGCAGTTGCCGTACCAGGCGGTGATACAGCCCGCCAGGATGCTCTCGGTTGTGCATCTGTAGAAGTTTGTGAGTGCTTTTGGTGACAAGCCGAATTTCTTCAGCCTCCTGAGGTTGAAGAGGCGCTGCTGCGCCTTCTTCACGATGCTGTCTGTGTAAGTGGACCAATTCAGTTTGTCTGTGATGTGTATGCCGAGGAACTTAAAACTTACTACCCTCTCCACTACTGTTCCATCGATGTGGATAGGGGGGTGTTCCCTCTGCTGTTTCCTGAAGTCCACAATCATCTCCTTAGTTTTGTTGATGTTGAGTGTGAGGTTATTTTCCTGACACCACACTCCGAGTGCCCTCACCTCCTCCCTGTAGGCCGTCTCGTCATTGTTGGTAATCAAGCCTACCACTGTTGTGTCGTCCGCAAACTTGATGATTGAGTTGGAGGCGTGCGTGGCCACGCAGTCGTGGGTGAACAGGGAGTACAGGAGAGGGCTCAGAACGCACCCTTGTGGGGCCCCAGTGTTGAGGATCAGCGGGGTGGAGATGTTGTTGCCTACCCTCACCACCTGGGGGCATGTTACCAGTCACCTTGCCCTGATTAAAAGCAGTGGTTCGCGCTTTCAGTTTCACGCGAATGCTGCCATCAATCCACGGTTTCTGGTTAGGGAATGTTTTAATCGTTGCTATGGGAACGACATCTTCAACGCACGTTCTAATGAACTCGCACACCGAATCAGCGTATTCGTCAATGTTGTTATCTGACGCAATACGAAACATATCCCAGTCCACGTGATGGAAGCAGTCTTGGAGTGTGGAGTCAGCTTGGTCGGACCAGCGTTGGACAGACCTCAGCGTGGGAGCTTCTTGATTTAGTTTCTGTCTGTAGGCAGGGATCAACAAAATGGAGTCGTGGTCAGCTTTTCCGAAAGGAGGGCGGGGCAGGGCCTTATATGCGTAGCGGAAGTTAGAGTAACAATGATCCAAGGTTTTTCCACCCCTGGTTGCGCAATCGATATGCTGATAAAATTTAGGGAGTCTTGTTTTCAGATTAGCCTTGTTAAAATCCCCAGCTACAATGAATGCAGCCTCTGGATAAATGGATTCCAGTTTGCAAAGAGTCAAATAAAGTTCGTTCAGAGCCATCGATGTGTCTGCTTGGGGGGGGAATATATACGGCTGTGATTATAATCGAAGAGAATTCTCTTGGTAGATAATGCGGTCTACGTTTGATTGTGAGGAATTCTAAATCAGGTGAACAGAAGGATTTGAGTTCCTGTATGTTTCTTTCATCACACCATGTCTCGTTAGCCATAAAGCATACGCCCCCGCCCCTCTTCTTACCAGAAAGATGTTTGTTTCTGTCGGCGCGATGCGTGGAGAAACCCGCTGGCTGCACCGCCTCCGATAGCGTCTCTCCAGTGAGCCATGTTTCCGTGAAGCAAAGAACGTTACAGTCTCTGATGTCCCTCTGGAATGCTACCCTTGCTCGGATTTAATCAACCTTGTTGTCAAGAGACTGGACATTGGCGAGAAGAATGCTAGGGAGTGGTGCACGATGTGCCCGTCTCCGGAGTCTGACCAGAAAACTGCCTCGTTTCCCTCTTTTACGGAGTCGTTTTTTTGGGTCGCCGCGTGGGATCCATTCCGTTGTCCTGGTTGAAAGGCAGAACACAGGATCCGCGTCGCGAAAATATTCTTGGTCGTACTGATGGTGAGTTGACGCTGATCTTATATTCAGTAGTTCTTCTCGACTGTATGTAATGAAACCTAAGATGACCTGGGGTACTAATGTAAGAAATAACACGTAAAAAAACAAGGAAGGCGAAGCGAGGCGGCCATCTCTGTCGGCGCCGGAAGTAGTATGTATGTATGTATGTATGTATATATATATATATATGTATATATATGTGTGTGTGTGTGTGTGTGTGTGTGTCTGTGTGTGTGTGTGTATTTGTGCAAGTAGACATTTTTGGGGGGACTCACCCTACTTGTAGAGAAACGCCAATACCATCCTCCTCTCTTTCATGTTGACGAAACGGTCTATGACTGTCATACAGTACATGCTTATATTTGTTGTTGTCCTAGGTTACCTGGTTAAAATGCTTGCTCGCTAGACTAACTTCCTTTCATGGGCAACGTTAGCTAGTTAAAATGAACCTTCTACAACTAGCTACATGTTGAACTTCCATCCTCTCAGGCCAGGGGCGCAATCTATGAACTCATGGATGGATCAGAATCCCCATTATAATCATTGGCCAGTATGGAGAATTAAATAAAACCACAAGTCCAAATCCCTTTCTCCATCCATAGCTAATTTAGGAAAGAGACAATTTTAGCTAGCTAGCTAACCACCGGAGGACAACAACAGAACAAAAACATTTGGGGAGAAGCCTGGCTACCCTTGGCATCCATGAATACACATCACTGTCAAAATGGATTCAAATTCTACAAAGATCCAGCAAATAAAAGGACCATATGCATTTCAGTTAAAATAACAAGCCAATGTTTATCTCCCAGGACAAACTAGCTAGCAATAGCAAGCTAGCTAAATGTCCATGGATGTTTGTTTTTCAACCTGTTCCCCAATGAAAATAGTTGATTCACAGTTGGTTTTGTTATTTTAACTTGCATGTCATGAATGCGTCTGGTAGGTGGGGATAGACAAAATCAACATGCGCACGATGGCGCACACACGCACGTGGAGCTGGTTTGGTCTGCATGTTAGGCATTAGGGTTAGCAGTGTGGGTAACGTTAGGGTCAAGGTTACATTTAAAATCAGATTTTATGACCACTCTGCAGACCTGCCTCCAGAACAAGATTCATGACAAAAAACACTAATTTGCCTATTTCTCTCGCCCTCTCTCCCTCTATTTCATCTCTCACTCTTTCCTCTCTCCCTCCCTCCCTCCCTCCCTCCCTCCCTCCCTCCCTCCCTCCCTCCCTCTCTCGCTGATGCCTTCCTCCAGAGGGTCAGTGTGTTGGTGCTGGCCTCGGCTCAGCCAAGCCAAGCATGCTAACAGGCTTTAGCCATGGGCGGCCCAGCATGGAAACCATTCATTTCAATTACAGCCCCCAGCAATGTCCAACCTCCACACACACACAAACACTGCCTCTCCCATCCAGTGACGCATACACACACACACACACACACATGTATGTGTGCACAAACCCACATGTAAAAATACTATAGTATTCACTGTAGTGTTTTTGCGGACTGTAGTATACTGTAGTATTCACTATAGTATTCTTCAGTATACTACAGCATTCTAAAGTAAGTACTCCGCATGATCGAGGGATTCCACAGTGTGTAGTATAGTATTCTAGAGTATACTACAGTTTACTACATAATTCTATAGTAAGTACTGTAGTATTTTATAATAAACTGTAGTACTTTTTCATGTGGGAATGCATGTACACAGACACACACACATTAGTGAAAACACACACACTCATTCATGGACCCATGTATGTACATACACAACAAACATTTGCACACATACAACCACATACAGATTCCTGTGGCTCTCCTCCCCTCCACTACTAAACAACAACAACAACAACAACAGCAGCAGCAGGAAACCAGACCAGTCCCTCCAGACATTGCTAGGAGCTCTCCTCATTTGCTTCACTCTCAGCCATAAAGATCACAGTCATCTATATCTGTGGATAAAACACAGAAAGTGCCTGAGTGAGTTGTCTATTTATTCTGTCTGTGATGGTTTTAGAGATCAGTGTGTATGGTAGAGAGCTTGGTAGCTAGCCTGGCAAGTGATGTTGGTTGTGGATTGCTCTCATTCTGTGGGGTTGAGAACACAGTGCTGTTTGAAAATGCATTGAAACACACAAGAATGTATACGCACAGACACGTACACACACACAAGCACGCAGGCAAGCACGCACGCACACGCACATGCACACACATACACACACACCCACCCACACACACAGGCCAGCACACACACTCCTCCTGCCAACCCTGCACCATCTGTCTCTCTGTCTGCTCATCATGCCCAAACAGGGCCCCAACATAGTCAGTGTGAAATTAGCCTTCTTTGTGTGGCTTTGTCTGCATGTGTGTGTGTCTGTGTCTGTCTGTCTGTCCAGATGACAGTAGTGAGTCAACCAGCTCTGTGCAGTCTGTCTGATACAATGCCCTGGTCTCATCGGACATCCATTTCCCCTGACCTCTGACCCCTAAACAACCTTCCTGACCCCACAGCTCTAAACACCCCTCTCTCTGAGACAATCAACAGTGTGTGTATGTGTAATGATACCACCACACAGTCTCTCACCTCCCATGTTGCACCGGCCGCCAAAAAAAAGCTCCCAGGATGCTCTTTTATAAGCATTCAGTGCCCTGACCCTACCTAACCTCTGACCTGACCCCGTGACCCCAGCCCTTTGACACACTCACACACACACAATTGAACCAGCGACCTTTCGATTACTGGCCAAATGCTCTTAACCTTTAGGCTACCTGCTGCCCAGTATACACGACTCCTTAAAAGTATGTGGAAAATAAACTATAGTGAATTGGTGCAAGACGTTTCAGGGTCATTTAAGCTGAAACAATATAAAAAATATTAGGCAAGCCAAATGAACAAGATCAAGGGTCAATAACTGCTGAAGAAACACAGAGACTGTTCTGTACTGCCAACAGCACATCAGATTTGTCGACAGTTACCTGGTATGTGGAGGTCTCTCTTTAAGGGAAGGTTGTCTGAACGTTGCTGTGTGGTTCTGTCTGGCGTGTGGACTGACTGACTGCCTGCTGACAGATCATCATCGTTTTTTCTCTGCTGCAGCATCTTGGCTGGAAGACAAACAGTCTGGCAAACAGACAGCTTTACAGCGCAGAGCTCAATCAAAGTGTCTCCCTGTCCTACGGTAAACACACACACACACACACACACACACACACACACACACACACACACACACACACACACACACACACACACACACACAGTAAACAAGCCTGAAGCCAGTCCAGCCTAACACAGATTGATAACACCAAGCAAATCAGCCTGTCGATTCTCCCCTTCACTTACAGGAACGTTGCTTTATCAACAACAACGTTTTGATTGTCGCATACTTTATTTCTAATTAATTCCAAAGTGTTTTAATTCAGATGCCATTAAGGTTGTACAATGGTTGATTTCAGTCATTACTTCTACAGAGACGTGCAGTAAAACCAAACCAAGGGAGCTTGACAAAGGAGAGAGAGAGCCTTCTCCTCCACTATACCTGACACCACCTACTGGTGAAAGGTGGAATTACACTGACAGTGCTCCATTGAATTTGCCTGGGATGCTAAGAGGCTAGCGGGCTGTGTGCTGCACGGCTAAGGACAAAGTCAATGCTGATAGGCCCTGTTGGTTTACTAAGACCTCCAATCCAGAGTCTCTACAGCAGGCGCACACACAGACAGACTAGGAGGCACACAAAGACTGAACAAAGAGGGGGAAAGGGTTAACCAGTTCTTGTGTGTGTGTGACCGGTGTGACCAGTGTGTAAGTGTGTGTGTGTGCATGCGTATGTGGTGTGTGTAGAGGCCTATAGAGGAAAATAGTCTGACGAACTATGTCTGTGGGAAGGGGACAATAAGCCCTCCCCATCAAAGAAGCATCATTGGAGGGGTTACTATGTTTGTGACAGTGTGTGTGCCACAGTGTCCTCTCCCCAAACCTACTGACGCCCCTTTGCCCTGGGTTGAGGGCCACAACAATTGTCCCTTTCAGGCGGGGGCCCCTGTAGGTCCCACGGGGGCAGAGTGGAGGCCCAGGGACCAGGCAGGGCAGCCTGATCCTGGGCTGAGCTAACAGGATTACTGGGGGTGTGACAGTTCCCTGGTTCTCTGGCTGTCTCATCCCCCAGGGCCAGAGGGCTTAGAGCAGCTAAACGGAGCCTGCCTCTGCTGCCTGGACCCATCACTCTGAACACTGCTCTGAGACATCACTGTTACAGGAGGGGCTAGAGAATGGCTCTGAGACTGTTACAGGAGGGGCTAGAGAATGGCTCTGAGACATCACTGTTACAGGAGGGGCTAGAGAATGGCTCTGAGACTGTTACAGGAGGGGCTAGAGAATGGCTCTGAGACATCACTGTTACAGGAGGGGCTAGAGAATGGCTCTGAGACATAACTGTTACAGGAGAAACTAGAGAATGGCTCTGAGACATCACTGTTACAGGAGGGGCTAGAGAATGGCTCTGAGACTGTTACAGGAGGGACTAGAGAATGGCTCTGAGACTGTTACAGGAGGGGCTAGAGAATGGCTCTGAGACTGTTACAGGAGGGACTAGAATATGGCGCTGAGACTGTTACAAGAGGGACTAGAGAATGGCTCTGAGACTGTTACAGGAGGGTCGAGAGAATGGTTCTGAGACATCACTGTTACAGGAGGAACTAGAGAATGGCTCTGAGACTGTTACAGGAGGGGCTAGAGAATGGCTCCGAGACTGTTACAGGAGGGTCTAGAATATGGCTCTGAGACTGTTACAAGAGGGACTAGAGAATGGCTCTGAGACTGTTACAGGAGGGTCTAGAGAACGGCTCTGAGACATCACTGTTACAGGAGGGTCTAGAGAACGGCTCTGAGACATCACTGTTACAGGAGGGCCTAGAGAATGGCTCTGAGACATCACTGTTACAGGAGGGTCTAGAGAATGGCTCTGAGACATCACTGTTACAGGAGGGACTAGAGAACGGCTCTGAGACATCACTGTTACAGGAGGGTCTAGAGAATGGCTCTGAGACATCACTGTTACAGGAGGGTCTAGAGAATGGCTCTGAGACATCACTGTTACAGGAGGGCTAGAGAACGGCTCTGAGACATCACTGTTACAGGAGGGCCTAGAGAATGGCTCTGAGACATCACTGTTACAGGAGGGACTAGAGAATGGTTCTGAGACATCACTGTTTCTGGGACGAGAAGGACATTCAATGGTTAGAGCTGCTTCCTACCTGTTGAAATGAATCTTCACCAGTGTTTCTTACTGACTAAAAAAATACACTTTATGAGAGAGTGTCATTAGTATAGTTCTCTACTAATCACTTCGCCGAATATTCATCCATGCAATTGAGGAGGGCTAGACTGGCTCAAACCACATCAATCCACTTCAGACCAGTTTAGATGAGGCTCTAACGATGCACGGCTAAATGGAAATGGCCTAATGGACTTAGGAGGAGGCTAATCAGATCTGTGTGATCTTGGAGCAGCCCCAACATCAGTGTTTGTGTGTGTGTGTGTGTGTGTGTGTGTATGTGTATACGTGTATGTATGTGTATACGTGTGTGTGTGTGTGTGTGTGTGTGTGTGTGTGTGTGTGTGTGTGTGTACGTATACGTGTATGTGTATGTGTGTGTGATACTAACGAGGGAGAGCGAGAGCAGTAGAAATCAGACGCCGGTAGTGAGGGACATACAGAACGATAAGAACAACCAGATAAGAGACAGTAACTTTCACACAACATAATTATTTCAATTATTTTCAATATGGATATTTCCGTGACTTTCATAGAAGAAGCTTTTTATGTCAATAAGCACAGCCATTTATAAGAGTAGTATAACTGTACACCCCACTGTATACGTCAATGAATATATAGTACAGTATTATACTGCCGTCTCTGGAGATGTGACTGGCATGATGAAGTGGCACACAAATCCATGCTAGTTTCTGTGTGTGTGTGTGTGTGTGTGTGTGTGTGTGTGTGTGTGTATATGTGTGTGTGTGTGTGTGTGTGTGTGTGTGTGTGTGTGTGTGTGGTACTGGCACATCTGGTTCTCCCTCCTGTGAGCCCCTAGTGACCCTGTTTCATTTAGCGCCCTCCAACACACTCACACTCTCATTAACTCCCAATGACTTCACTCAGTAGCCCGCCGTGTGTGTGTGTGTGTGTGTGTGTAGGTTCGTCTAGCAGCCTCTCCCATTATCCTGTGTTTAAACATGAGAGAGCTCTTTGAGACATGAGATAGCTCCATGAGGGGATCAAACACAGACACACACACGCACACACACACACACACACACACACACACACACACACACACACACACACACACACACACACACACACACACACACACACACACACACACACACACACACACACATACACACACACACACAGCTCTGATTAATAAAGGTCGATTAGCAATTATAATTTCCATATTTAATCAGCCTCCTGTGGCGCTGCTCCTGTGGCCTGAGCTCTGACAGCTCTCCCTCCCTTCATCCCTCTGTTTCTCTCTCTCGACCACTCTCTCAATCGCTGCATTACTCTCCTACTCCCTCTCTCACACTCCTCACGATCCGCCTCCTTTCTCTTTCTCTCTCCCCCTTTCATCCCTTCTCCTCTCCCTCTTTACTAACATCCCTACTATTTACATCATTATCATCCTCGTAACTACCAGCCTCCTCCCTCCTCCTCCACCCTCACTCCTCCTCCTCCCTCCTCCCTCACTCCTCCTCCTCCCTCCTCCTCCACCCTCACTCCTCCTCCTCCCTCCTCCTCCTCCCTCACTCCTCCTCCTCCCTCCTCCCCCACCCTCACTCCTCCATCTACTCCTCCTCCTCCACCCTCACTCCTCCATCTACTCCCTCCTCCTCCACCCTCACTCCTCCATCTACTCCTCCTCCTCCACCCTCACTCCTCCATCTACTCCTCCTCCTCCACCCTCACTCCTCCATCTACTCCTCCTCACATCCACCCTCACTCCTCCATCTACTCCTCCTCATCCACCCTCACTCCTCCATCTACTCCTCCTCCTCCACCCTCACTCCTCCATCTACTCCTCCTCCTCCACCCTCACTCCTCCATCTACTCCTCCTCCTCCACCCTCACTCCTCCATCTACTCCTCCTCCTCCAGCTCACTACGTGACGAGTGCCTCCCCTCATTAATATTGATGTGTCTCTTCTCCCTCTCTCTGCCTACGTTCTTCCACAGGCCTTCAAACCCACCGCTAATTGCAATTAATCACTGAGGGAAACAGATGCTGGGAACAAAGGCAACCTGGGGGGGGCGGGGAGGGGGGGTCGGGAGAGGTGAGGGTTGATGAAGCTATCAATGGGAGTGCCACACAGAGGCCATGGCAGGACTATGGTGCCCGCAGGGCTCTGACACAGACACGCAGGGCTCTGTGTGTGTGTGTGTGACCTCCTTACTGTTCTAACCTGACCTCCTTACTGTTCCTGGTAGCATCTGTCAAACCGTGCTCAGCGGCATGACGAGACCCAATAAAACCAACGCGAGAGAGAGAGAGAGAGAGAGAGAGAGAGAGAGAGAGAGAGGGAGAGAAGAGGAATGGAGAGAGGATAGATGAGAGAGAGAGAGAGAGAGGAGAGAGAAGAGGAATGGAGAGAGGATAGATTAGAGAGAGAGAGAGGAGAGAGAGGGGAGAGAGAAGGAATGGAGAGAGGATAGATTAGAGAGAGAGAGGAGAGAGAGGGGAGAAAGAAGGAATGGAGAGAGGATATATTAGAGAGAGAGAGAGAGAGAGGAGAGAAGAAATGGAGGGGATAGATTAGAGAGAGAGAGAGAGAGAGAGAGAGAGAGAGAGAGAGAAGAAATGGAGAGGATAGATTAGAGAGAGAGAGGAGAGAGAGGGGAGAGAGAAGGAATGGAGAGAGGATAGATTAGAGAGAGAGGAGAAAGAGGGGAGAGAGAAGGAATGGAGAGAGGATAGATTAGAGAGAGAGAGAGAGAGAGAGAGAGAGGAGAGAAGAAATGGAGGGGATAGATTAGAGAGAGAGAGAGATATATACAGTATAGACATTTAATAAGCGCTCATTATTCTGTGGCTGTCTGTATGTAGCATCTTTACTGTGTCTTCCCTCCTCTCTAACTGCTCTGCAGTAAGCCCTCTAACCAAACCACAGTTTTTACTGCTGCATATGACGGTAGCGCCACAACAATTATTCTCAGCTCGTCTTTCAGCAAGAGTGTTTAGTACTAGCTTAGATTGGCAGGAAATAAGGTTGATACAATGTGTATTTTCATTTACATTCTCAACCTGATGTTAATTTCAACACGCCAATTATTAAACCCTGTGTGTCGTTTCTCTTGTACCTGCAGAGAATAATCCCTCCTTCTTTATCTCCATGTTCCTCCCCCCCTGTTCCTCCCCTCTCTGTTGTCACCGCTGGGCCTTCTTTTATGATAATCTGCATAACAGCTCACCAGGAACGCTCAATATGTTCCACAGGAACAAAGCATCCACCGTTCTCTAGAAGTGTGTATCGGAGGACAATATTAACTGAGAGTAAGGCAGTGCTATCCATCACAGCTATCCACATCACTGATCAGCCATAACACCACAGAGAGAGAAGCAGGAAAACAACAAGCACTTGAGAACCAGCAGATTGTTTGTGTAGACACAACCAGTTATACATTCCACAGTAACGACATGCATGCCACAAATACTACCCTCTACCCACTGACACACCTTACATTATCCTAGCTGCCACTCATACTAACCCATACACAGGAGAAATCTCTTCTATCAAATAATCAGGAGAAGGTGAAACATGAAATATGTACTGAGGTTGAAATATTAAAGGGGTGGAGGGCCTGGTGTGTTTTACCAGGTCTGTAGTGTGTTCTCACTCACCTGGAGAGGAGAAGAGAAGAGAAGAGAGGGGAGAGAGGGAAGAGAGGGAAGAGAGGAGAAGGGAGGAGAAGAGAGGAGAAGAGAGGAGAAGAGAGGAGAAGAGAGGGGAGAGATGGAAGAGAGGAGAAGAGAGGAGAAGAGAGGAGAAGAGAGGAGAAGAGAGGAGAAGAGAGGAGAAGAGAAGAGAAGAGAGGAGAAGAGAGGGAAGAGAGGAGAAGAGAGGAGAAGAGAGGAGAAGAGAGGAGAAGAGAGGAGAAGAGACACACACTAGCCACAAAGAGATGATACCTTTAACAATATACAGGTGCTGTGTAGCTTCGGTTAACACTGTACACAGGTGGACTGACCGGGGCTGACCATGTAGTTAAGCAGTGTGTGTGTGTGTGTGTGTGTGTGTGTGTGTAATCACTCACGTAGAGAGAGAGCATGTACCAGGCTCTATCTGTCAAATCTGAAGGCAGAGAGGGAGCTTGTAAAGGAAGTAGTGAGAGGGGATAAATGAAGGAGGGGAGTGAAATAAGGAGGGAGGGAGGGGATAAATTGCTAAGGAGACGTGAAGCAGGTGCTATGTTAGTGGTCTGGGTGGTGCCTGTGCCCTCTGTTCTCCATCTCTCTCTCTCAGAGCTGTTCCCTGATCATAAAACACACATCTTCCATTAACCCCATGCTCCAGCAGCCTAATCTCAGACAGGATGGGTGGATGGATGAGGGTAAAGATGGCCAGAACACTAAAAGAGCTGTTAGTTGAACTGACTTCAAATCATAAGCCCGTTCTCCAGTGTTGTACTCTATGGTTGGATGTGTCAGTGCAGTCATTGGTACTGACAGCAAAGAAAAGCTCCCTCGCACTGTTGTCAACCCCTAAAGATAAAGGATGTTTCCTCTTTTCTCCGACAGCACTAGAGGAGATTGAAGTTTCCTGAAGAAAAAAACTAAAAGCCGTCAAAACTGAAGGTATAGTCAAGGAGGCTCTAAAATAGTCTTAACTGTTCACCTGTCAATCTTAAAACATAGAAGCAACCAACACCTCTCTCCAAAATCAAAACAAACACCCGGACCCCCCTCCCCCTCCATCTCCTCCCAACACCATCCCTCCCTCTCTTCATATTTAATATTTTATTCATCCCTGTGTGTCTATCGCTCCACACGCAGCAATCGCTGCACTTAACCCATTAGGCTACGGAATCGCTCTCTCTTCCTGGGATAAATCATTAACTTCCGCTCCTTCCCTCCATTTATCATTGGATAGAGAGAGAGAGACAGAGACGCAGAGCGGGAGACAGCCATCGCTGATATCCATGGCAACGGGAGCGGGCGGTCCCTGGAGGCTGATTTGAGGCGGTTGGGTGGTGCTGATGATGAAGGGAGGGAAATAAGGAAGGGGAGCAGGAGAAAGAACAGAAGATGTCGGTCGTCACGTCAGTCTCTGTATTTCCTCATTGAAGTGACTATCATTTTGTAACCCCTCTGCTATGCATCTCCATTTTATTTTCTTCTCTGCCTTTCTCTTTCCCTCTCTTGATCTCTCTCTGTCTGCTCCCTCTCTTTCATCTTCATTCCAGGTCCCCCTCCTTCTCTGACACTCTTTTTCACTCCCTCCCTCTCTTCATTCACACCATCCAGTCCTCCTCTCCTCTCTGACAGGGGGAGTATGGGTAATCAGATCAGAGCTTTCCTCGGGTCTCCATGGAGACGGATCACACAGCTAGGGTGACAGCCCAGGCCTTAGTGCTGAGAGATAACCTAATAATAACGTTTGAACTCAGAACGACCAATTCCCCTGCGCATGACAGGGCTTCTTTAGAAAGAGCTGAGGCGTGGGGCTCGTTAAAGGCTGTGACTTGTGTGGGAGGTAGGGTTGTGCGTGTGTTTGTGTGTGTGAATGTATACACACGTGTTGTAGGGCGCAAATGTGTGTGTGTGTGTGTGTGTGTGTGTGTGTGTGTGTGTATGTGTATGTGAGAGAGCTGGAGCAGAGAAGGTCTTTACAGGTGTTCTAACTCGCATAGCTAACTCAGCTCATTAATAATTAAACATAAAATGCAAATCTGTTCCTTTGATCATCGGCATTCATGTCTAACAGCATTAATTAATCAAACAAACCTTTTCATTATCCCCCAGAGGAAGAGAAAAAAACAGCAATCAAAAGACACAGCAACATAGAGAACACACACACACACACACAGATAAACACACGCACATACAAGAGCACACACACACACACACCCACCCACACACACACACACACACACACACACACACACAGATGCACACACACGCACATACAAGAGCACACACAGGAATACACACACACACACACACAAACACACACAAAACAAATCAACAAGTGTAGTTTCACAACAACAGAATGTCTTTCTGTCAAGATCTTCTGAAGTGATGAGGGATGAGGGGGGTAGTGTTAAAATGAGCAGCTGTCTCAGTGTGTGTGTGTGTGTACAGTGTGCTGCTATCACAACTAACAGCAGTTCCTCAACACACCCTAACGTGACACAGGTGTTATCTACCGCTGCTGACAAACACACACACGGTTCAGTCTCTCTGCACGTCAGGGTGTGTGTGTGTGGCTGACGGCTGCCAATAGTTCTGATGGATTAAAACAAACACACACACACACGTACACAGAAACATGAACACACGTGTACACAGAAACATGAACACACGTGTACACAGAAACATGAACACACGTATACACAGAAACATGAACACACGTGTACACAGAAACATGAACACATGTGTACACAGAAACATGAACACACGTATACACAGAAACATGTACACAACGTGTACACAGAAAGATGAACACACGTATACACAGAAACATGAACACACGTGTACACAGAAACATGAACACACGTATACACAGAAACATGTACACACGTGTACACAGAAGCATGAACACACGTATACACAGAAACATGAACACACGTGTACACAAATTGAGAGCTTGGAATTATAAGGTTCTATCTACATTTTGTCCAAATGTAGTTATTGTCATAGCCTTGTTCTGTTCAATGTACTCTACCTACAGTTGAAGACAGAAGTTTACATACACCTTTGCCAAATACATTTAAACTCAGTTTTTCACAATTCTTGACATTTAATCCTAGTAAAAATTCCCTGTCTTAGGTCAGTTAGGATCACCACTTTATTTTAAGAATGTGAAATGTCAGAATAATAGTAGAGAAGGTGATTTATTTCAGCTTTTATTTCTTTCATCACATTCCCAGTGGGTCAGAAGTTTACATACACTCAATTAGTATTTGGTAGCATTACCTTGAAGTTGTTTTACTTGGGTCAAGCGTTTCGGGAGCCTTCCACAAGCTTCCCACAATAAGATGGGTGAATTTTGGCCCATTCCTCCTGACAGAGCTGGTGTAACTGAGTCAGGTTTGTAGGCCTCCTTGCTCGCACACACTTTTTCAGTTCTGTCCACACATTTTCTATAGGATTGAGGTCAGGGCTTTGTGATGGCCACTCCAATGGAAGTATGCTTTTGGTCATTGTCCATTTGGAAGACCCATTTGCGACCAAGCTTTAACTTCCTGACTGATGTCTTGAGATGTTGCTTCAATATATCCACATAATTTTCCTCCCTCATGATGCCATCTAGTTTGTGAAGCGCACCAGTCCCTCCTGCAGCAAAGCACCCCCACAACATGATGCTGCCACCCCTATGCTTCACCATTGGGATGGTGTTCTTCGGCTTGCAAGCCTCCCCTTTTTTCCTCCAAACATAACGATGGTCATTATGGCTAAACAGTTTGATTTTTATTTCATCAGACCAGAGGACATTTCTCCAAAAAGTATGATCTTTGTCCCCAGGTGCAGTTGCAAACCGTAGTCTGGCTTTTTTATGGCAGTTTTGGAGCAAAGGCTTCTTCCTTGCTGAGTGGCCTTTCAGGTCATGTCGATATAGGACTCGTTTCACTGTGGATATTGATACTTTGTACCTGTTTCCTCCAGCATCTTCACAAGGTCCCTTGCTGTTGTTCTGGGATTGATTTGCACTTTTCGCACCAAAGTACATTCATCTCTAGGAGACAGAACTCGTCTCCTTCCTGAGCGGTATGGCGGCTGCGTGGCCCCATGGTGTTTATACTTGTGTACTATTGTTTGTACAGATGAACGTGGTACCTTCAGGCGTTTGGAAACTGCTCCCAAGGATGAACCAGACTTGTGGAGGTCTATAATTTCTTTCTGACGTCTTTGCTGATTTCTTTTGATTTTCCCATGATGTCAAGCAAAGAGGCACTTAGTTTGAAGGTAGGCCTTGAAATACATCCACAGGTACACCTCCAATTGACTCAAATGATGTCAATTAGCCTATCAGAAGCTTCTAAAGCCATGACATCATTTTCTGGAATTTTCCAAGCTGTTTAAAGGCACAGTCAACTGAATGTAGTGAATGTTGTAAACTTCTGACCCACTGGAATTGTTGATACAGTGAATTATAAGTGAAATAATCTGTCTGTAAACAATTGTTGGAAAAATTACTTGTGTGATGCACAAAGTAGATGTCCTAACCAACATGCCAAAACTATAGTTTGTTAACAAGAAATTTGTGGAGTGGTTGAAAAATGAGTTTTAATGACTCCAACCTAAGTGTATGCAAACTTCCGACTTCAACTGTAGTACTCTAAAATACCCCAATTCATGTTAAGTTCAAAAGAATACTAGATAAAATTACTGACACCATTCAAACCAATGAGGTTTCAGAACTTTAAAGCCAATTATCTCAGAATCATATTTTTGAAGATAGAACCTTATAGTCCCAACATCTCGACATTCGACAACAAAAGTCCCTCTCTGCTCGTTAAGCCACTGGGTGCTTGCCCGCCTCACTTGATAAAGAAAAGAGTGAGACCTGCACACACATGCATGCACGGTAACACACACTCACCTGCAGGCACACAGATAAACACAAGCAGACCCAGCCTCTCACTGATCTGGGTTTATTGGCTGGGTTTGATACCTCACTCTAAGAGGATGACACTATAAAACTAGCACATCTTGGCTGACCTACTCTTTATAGCAGCAGTATCATACACACACACACACACGTTTATGTTTTTGAGGTCTCTCCTCCTTGACTAACCTATGACATACTGTATATTGTATACTGGTCTTCTCCACCCCCCACACACCTATCCCTCTCCTCCTCTAATACCCCCTTCCTCCTCCCCACCCCCCACACACCTATCCCTCTCCTCTAATGCCCTCCTCCCCTCCCTCCTCCCTCCACCCCCACACACCTATCCCTCTCCTCTAATGCCCACCTCCTCCTCCCTCCACCCCCACACACCTATCCCTCTCCTCTAATGCCCCCTCCTCCTCCCCACCCTCCACCCCCCACACACCTATCCCTCTCCTCTAATGCCCCCTCCTCCTCCCCACCCTCCACCCCCCACACACCTATCCCTCTCCTCTAATGCCCTCCTCCTCCTCCCCCCACCCCCACACACCTATCCCTCTCCTCTAATACCCCCTCCACCCCCCACACACCTATCCCTCTCCTCTAATGCCCTCCTCCTTCTCCCTCCAACCCCCACACACCTATCCTCTCCTCTAATGCCCTCCTCCCCTCCCTCCTCCCTCCACCCCCCACACACCTATCCCTCTCCTCTAATGCCCTCCTCCTTCTCCCTCCAACCCCCACACACCTATCCCTCTCCTCTAATGCCCTCCTCCCCTCCCTCCTCCCTCCACCCCCACACACCTATCCCTCTCCTCTAATGCCCACCTCCTCCTCCCTCCACCCCCACACACCTATCCCTCTCCTCTAATGCCCCCTCCTCCTCCCCACCCTCCACCCCCCACACACCTATCCCTCTCCTCTAATGCCCCCTCCTCCTCCCCACCCTCCACCCCCACACACCTATCCCTCTCCTCTAATGCCCCTCCTCCTCCTCCTCCCCCCCCCCACACACATATCCCTCTCCTCTAATACCCCCTCCACCCCCACACACCTATCCCTCTCCTCTAATGCCCTCCTCCTTCTCCCTCCAACCCCCACACACCTATCCCTCTCCTCTAATGCCCTCCTCCCCTCCCTCCTCCCTCCACTCCCCACACACCTATCCCTCTCCTCTAATGCCCACCTCCTCCTCCCTCCACCCCCACACACCTATCCCTCTCCTCTAATGCCCTCCTCCTCCTCCCCCCACACATCTATCCCTCTCCTCTAATGCCCTCCTCCTCCTCCTCCCCCTACCCCCCACACACCTATCCCCTCTCCTCCATCCATCATGGGTCTTTACCAGCAGCCAGTTTTGGAGGATATCTAACACTGGCATAAAGAGGAAAGGAAATGACAGTTGAAGGGAAGCTAAACGAGGGAGGGGAGGAGAGGAGAGAGAGAGCGATGGAGGGTGGGTGGGGAAAGAAAGAGTGACAGAGACAGAGGGAGGAAAAGAGAGTGTTGGTCATTAATGCCATGGCAGGTGGTTGTAAATAACTGAACCAAAGATCTATAGCGTGTGGTGTGGGGGGGAGTGTTTGTGTGGGAGGGAGATGTGTGTGGGGGTGTGTGTGGGGGGGGCAGGTATATGCGTGTGTGTGTGTGTGTGTTTGGGGGAGGGAGAGGGATGTTAGCTGGATCAAGGTGCCTGCTTCACCCCCCAATTTACGTGTTGCCCACAATGTTTTAATGTATGTGTGTGTCTGGGTACATGTGTGTGTTAGCATGCGGCTAGCTGACTCTGATGGCTCTAACTGAACCCTCATGGGGAAATTGGGGATTTATGCTAACTGCCAGTGTGGCTAGCGTCAGACGCTGCACTGTAAATAGCCAGCCGTCTCCGGTGACATTGCCAAACTGCCAATAAAACTGTCAACCAGGACAGGCCTGTCTGACAGGACAACAGGACAGGCCCGCCAGCCATTAAACTATCATCTTACACTTTGTGTGTGTGTGTGTGTGTGCACAGAACTAAGTGTGTGTGTTTGCACAGAACTGCATGTTTGCCTGTGTGTGTGTGTGTGTGTGTGTGTGTGTGTGTGTGTGTGTGTTTATGTGAGTTTGTGTGTGCAACTATGGTGGTTAACTGCTAGGCAGGGAGTCTGTGGTTTCAAAGTGCCCTGTGTGTAGAAATACACAGGTTCTCGGTAGAGCAGACAGGTTGACACCAGCGGTTAAAGTTCCCTCTCATCTGTGCTTAAATAGGTATGCTACTGAACTCTCGCTACTGACTACACACAAACAAACACACACACAAACACACTGACAGCTTCACTTAGAGGTCAGAGAGACACTGTAAACACAGAAGAGGAGATTCTCTCTCTCTCTCTCTCTCTCTCTCTCTCTCTACTGTCTATTTCCTTCCTCTCTTTTCCTCTCCCTCACTGTTTCCATATTATCCCCTCCCTCCATCTCCACAGCAGGGTTTAACAGGCAGAAGGATGTTGGCCCAGGAAGAGATTAAAAACCAAGGGAACCATTTATACTGCTCCACCTACATCTGAACATCCTGTCCTGTGGGGTGATAACACATCCTGTACTGTGGGGTTATAACACATCCTGTACTGTGGGGTTATAACACATCCTGTACTGTGGGGTGATAACACATCCTGTACTGTGGGGTGATAACACATCCTGTACTGTGGGGTTATAACATTTACATTACATTTAAGTCATTTAGCAGACGCTCTTATCCAGAGCGACTTACAAATTGGTGCATTCACCTTATGACCTCCAGTGGAACAGTAGTGCATCTAAATCTTTTCAGGGGGAGGGGGGGTGAGAGGGATTACTTTATCCTATCCTAGGTATTCCTTAAAGAGGTGGGGTTTCAGGTGTCTCCGGAAGGTGGTGATTGACTCCGCTGTCCTGGCGTCGTGAGGGAGTTTGTTCCACCATTGGGGGGCCAGAGCAGCGAACAGTTTTGACTGGGCTGAGCGGGAACTGTACTTCCTCAGTGGTAGGGAGGCGAGCAGGCCAGAGGTGGATGAACGCAGTGCCCTTGTTTGGGTGTAGGGCCTGATCAGAGCCTGGAGGTACTGAGGTGCCGTTCCCCTCACAGCTCCGTAGGCAAGCACCATGGTCTTGTAGCGGATGCTACAACACATCCTGTACTGTGGGGTGATAACACATCCTGTACTGTGGGGTTATAAGACATCCTGTACTGTGGGGTTATAACACATCCTGTACTGTGGGGTGATAACACATCCTGTACTGTGGGGTTATAACACATCCTGTACTGTGGGGTTATAACACATCCTGTACTGTGGGGTTATAACACATCCTGTACTGTGAGGTTATAACAAATCCTGTACTGTGGGGTTATAACAAATCCTGTACTGTGGGGTGATAGCACATCCTGTACTGTGGGGTGATAACACTTCCTGTACTGTGGGGTTATAACACATCCTGTACTGTGGGGTTATAACACATCCTGTACTGTGAGGTTATAACAAATCCTGTACTGTGGGGTGATAGCACATCCTGTACTGTGGGGTGATAACACATCCTGTACTGTGGGGTGATAACACATCCTGTACTGTGGGGTGATAACACATCCTGTACTGTGGGGTGATAGCACATCCTGTACTGTGGGGTGATAGCACATCCTGTACTGTGGGGTGATAACACACCCTGTACTGTGGGGTTATAACACATCCTACATGTTACAGTTCCAGATCCCTGATTGGCTGGTGGGTCACCACTGGGTCAGAATGTTATTGACTGTTCTATATGTAAAACTGTTTTATGACTGTAGATTATACAACATGGTTATAGCCTGTATCTATCTACTATATATAGATAGCCCTGTATGTACAAGGTGGGGAGAACATCATGAATGGCAAGGTTCCATATTGCATAATAGTTCATATGTTATACTAGTTTACCCCATGGCATTGTTGAATACTTGTTTCTGATTGGCTCTAAGGGCATTCTAGAGCGTGCATTATTTCCCTTTATAAAATGTGTGTTCGAGCCCTGAATGCTGATTGGCCACGGGTTTGATAAAGCATTTATTTTGTACTTTTCTAATCATGTTGGTAACCAGTTGATAATAGCAATACGGCTCCTCTGGGTTTATGGCTAAGGGCTGTGTCCAGGCACTCCACGTTGCGTCGTGCTTAAGAACAGCCCTTAGCCGTGATATATTGGCCATGTACCACACCCCCTTGTGCCTTATTGCTTAAATAACACACGGTATATTTGCATGGTAGATTTTAATGGATATAATTAATTGTTACGTGTTCTATGTTTGAGCTGCTTTTGAAAGCAAACGTTGAATTAAATACATTATTGGCATTGTTGAATTTGATTTTCATAATGGACTAGGACTGTTTGTTTGGTTACCACGGTAACTACTGTAGCCATCGAGTAAACTTGTTAGCTACTTCAGTGGACGTTGAACACATTTCTACCTGCAAATGAACACATTTACAGCAGCAAATGTGTTCAATTATAGTCATGTAATAAAAGGGATAATCAACTCGGGGCTCAATGCGTTCTCTGGAAAATATTGCAACTCATTGATTATCCCTTACATATGTTATATGTGTGTATATACAGTACCAGTCAAAAGTTTGGACATACCTACTCATTGAAGGGTTTTTCTTAATTTCTACTATTTTCTACATTGTAGAATAACAGTGAAGACATCAAAATTGTGAAATAACACATATGGAATCATGTAGTAACCCAAAAAAGTGTTGAACAAATCAAAATATATTATATATTTGAGATTCTTCAAAGTAGTCACCCTTTACCTTGATGACAGCTCGATGTCTTCACTATTATTCTACAAAGTAGAAAATAGTACAAATAAAGAAAAACCCTTGAATGAGTAGGTGTTCTAAAACTTTTGACTGGTACTGTATATATATACTGTATACATACACAGTGCCTTTCGGAAAGTATTCAGACCCGTTAACAAAACGTGGAACAAGTTACGATACAGCCTCCCAGAAGGACAACGATCTCTGCAGCCCTCCACCAATCAGGCCTTTATGGTAGAGTGTCCAGGCAGAAGCCACTCCTCAGTAAAAGGCACATGACAGCCCGCTTGGAGTTTGCCAAAAGGGACCTAAAGACTCTCAGACCATGAGAAACAAGATTCTCTGATTTGATGAAACCAAGCTGAACTATTTGGCCTGAATGCCAAGGGTCACGTCTGGAGGAAACCTGGCACCCTCCCTACGGTGAAGCATGGTGGTGGCAGAATCACGCTGTGGGGATGTTTTTCAGCGACAGACACTGGAGTGAAGTTTCACCTTCCAACAGGACAACGACTCGTAGCACACAGCCAAGACAATGCAGGAGTGGTTTCGGGACAAGTCTCTGAATGTTCTTGAGTGGCCTAGCCAGAGCCTGGACTCGAACCTGATCGAACATCTCTGGAGAGACCTGAAAATAGCTGTGCAGCAACCCAAGAAGAATCATGGCTGTAATCGCTGCCAATGGTGATAAATTGATGAGGGGAAAAACTATTTAATCAATTTTAGAATAAGGCTGTAACATAACAAAATGTGGAAAAAGTCAAGGGATCTGAACACTTTCCCGAAGGCACTGTATGTATATACAGTATATGCTATAGTATAAACGTTATTAGTGATGTCAGTTCAAACCCTGGGTCACTTTAAACTACACATTGTGTGCTACGTGGTAGGATATAGCCTACAACATGTTCTAGTACAAAACACAGTGAATGACATCACTGACTCTGATGGAACTGTGGATGAGAGTGGGTCTATAGTCTGGACATGAAATAGGGGATGTAAAGAGGGAGGGAGGGAGAATATGGGATGTAAAGAGGGAGGGGAGAGAGAGAGAGAGAGAGAGAGAGAGAGAGACAGAGAGAGAGACAGAGACAGAGACAGAGACAGAGACAGAGAGACAGAGACAGAGAGAGAGAGAGAGAGAGAGAGAGAGAGAGAGAGAGAGAGACAGAGACAGAGAGAGAGAGAGAGAGAGAGACAGAGACAGAGAGACAGAGAGAGAGAGACAGAGACAGAGAGACAGAGAGAGAGAGACAGAGAGAGAGAGAGAGAGAGAGAGAGAGAGAGAGACAGAGAGAGAGAGACAGAGACAGAGACAGAGAGACAGAGAGAGAGAGAGAGAGACAGAGAGAGAGAGAGAGAGAGAGAGAGAGACAGACAGAGACAGAGACAGAGAGACAGAGAGAGACAGAGAGAGAGAGAGAGAGAGAGAGAGAGAGAGAGAGACAGAGACAGAGACAGAGAGACAGAGACAGAGAGAGAAAGAGAGAGAGAGAGAGAGAGAACATAAAGGAGAACATAAAGGACAAAACATTCTCCTACGTGGTTCATTTATTATCATTAGAAGAAGCTCATCTGAGATCACAGGATGAAAGGACTGGTAGGATCCCTCCCTCCCTCCCTCCCTCCCTCCCTCCCTCCCTCTCCTTCTCTCTCTAGCTACGTAATTAATTACACCCCACCATCACATCACCACGACAACTGCTGGCGGCTAATTAACCACACGCCACCGTCATAATGGATGCTGACCCCCGAAGAGACTGTGCGCGCGTGTCCTTATATCCATGCATGAGTGTTTAAAAGGAAGGTGATCCACAAATCTAGGATAAACAATAAGGAGGGTAAGGAGAGAGGAATTAAGATAAAGAGTTAAATAAATATTTGTGACTGGGAGAGTGATGTGGGTCCTGTTCTCCCTCCCAGCTGGTCCCTATCAGCCAGGCTGGAGCCAAGGAGGCCCCAGGAGCAGGGTGTCTCACCCAGGCCATGTCAGCCCCAATCCCCCCTGAGTCTGGCCAGGCCTCCAAACTGCTGCACATATGCACATGTATTTTTCACACACTGGTGCACACACAAATGTACTCGCAAACAAGAGCACACGCACACGCATACATACACACACTCGCTCTCTCTCTCCCTCTCTTTCAGAGTTAGCACAGTCTGCTGGTCTCTTTTAGAGAGAGCTGTAATTCATTTAGTGGACAGTGATCACATTATGCCAGGGTCACATTATCCCTGAACCCATGTCACATTCATAAGAATGAAGCCAGTGGGGTAATGATGTTAATACTGCTCTACTGTATCTATAGAGAGAGAGAGAGAAGGAGAGAGAGAGAGATATCAATGGCTACTGCTGAATGGGACATTACTATAATGTAATCTTCCCTGTGTATAGGCCTGATCTGACATGATGGAGAGAGGGTGGAGGGGGGGGAGAGGAAGAGGAGAGAGAGAGGGTGAAAGGGTGGAGGTTGTGGAGAGAGGAGTAAGGAAGGTGATGAAGGAGAGAGGAAATGAGAGGAGTTGAGATGGATAAGAGAATGGGCAGATGGTAACAGACAGATATGTGAACACAGAGGGAGAGCAAGAGAGAGCGAGAAAGAAAGATGACAGAGAGACACGGTTTTAGAGTGAGTGAGCAGGACCGGTTGCAGGCATAAGGGACATAAGCGGTCGCCTTATGTCCCGTAACGTACTACTGTGAATAAGAAGAGTAGAATACTCTGTCAGTCACTGACTGTCACTCAATTAGTCAAGTCAGTTAACAATTTTTAGATTGGTAGTTAGTATAGCCAGCACACACACACACTTATAGTAATGAATATCGACAAGGCATACAGGGCACATGCCCAGGGGTCCCGACTGTTAAAAACCCTCTCTCCTTAACCCTCGCTCTGGCCCTGGGAGAGACACAACCTTTTACGGCTGAGGTAGGATAACATCCTCAGTCTCAGCATGACCCCCGTTCTGTGACATACGGCACTTCACACCTATGTGTGAGGGATCAGGTTGCCAGGGAACAGAGTCAGCTGACCTGGTCAGCAAATCAGTGGCCTAGCCTTGGGTTGGAGACCTCAGTCTGGCCCTGGTTGTTTCTAGGAGGGTTGAGACAACCTCTAGAAACTGCTTTCCTTCACCTCAACTCACATCCACATGGACAATCCTGCCTCTGGACAACCCTATGACACCACTTTCCTCCTCTTCCTGTTTGCGGTGTGTGTGTGCCTGTCTGTTCGGGATGGTAATAAAGTGTGAGTTGAATCCCTGTCTCCTGCTGGTCATTGGAGTCCATTTTTTCACTGACCTCCAGGGGGACATTTTACATTTAAAAATGTCTCTCCGTCCCATGGCAAAATGTTTAGAATTGCAGGGAATTAGTTTTAAAAATGTCTCTCCGTCCCATGGCAAAATGTTTAGAATTGCAGGGAATTCGTTTTAAAAATGTCTCTCCATCCCTTGGCAAAATGTTTAGAATTGCAGGGAATTCGTTTTAAAAATGTCTCTCCATCCCATGGCAAAATGGGTAGAATTGCAGGGAATTAGCTGTAAAACTTCAATGTGTTTCTCTCTGTCCCATTGTGAAATGAGAATAGCAGAAAACTTGCTTTAAAGCAGCAACATTTTCTCTACACCCCATGGCAAAATGTGTAGAAAATGAACTTTAAAATGTAACATTTTCTCTACAACCCATGGCAAAATGTGTAGAAAATGAACTTTAAAATGTAACATTTTCTCTACACCCCATGGCAAAATGTGTAGAAAATGAACTTTAAAATGTAACATTTTCTCTACACCCCATGGCAAAATGTGTAGAAAATGAACTTTAAAATGTAACATTTTCAAATCAAATTTGATTGGTCACATGTGCCGAATACAACAGCTGTAGACTTGAAAGTAAAATGCTGACAGGCGAGCCCTTTCCCAACACTGCAGAGTTAAAAAGTAAGACAAATATTTGCTGAATAAAAAATGAAATAGTAACACAATAAAAACAATACAAGGAGTACCAGTACCGAGTCAGGGGTACGAGGTAGTTGAGGTAATACAGTATGTACTAGGACTAAAAGTGACTAGGCAATCAGGATAGATAATAAACAGAGTAGCAGTAGTGTATGTGAAATGTGAAAATGTGTCTGTGTGAGTGTGTGGTGTCAATATGCGTGTGTGTGTGTGTGTGTGTGTGTGTGTGTGTGTGTGTGTGTGTGTTGGAGTATCAGTGTAGTATGTGTGAGTGTGTAAGTAGAGTTTAGTGAGTGTGCATTTCTCTCCACAGTCAAGAGGGGGGTCACTAAAATGTTTTACCACGAGGTGGGGGGGGCCACCAACCAAATCTCTCATAAGGCCCCCAAAAGGCTAGTGAAGGAGGGAGAGAGAGAGGGAGAGAGAGAAAGTGAAAGAGAAGGTGCTATCAGGAAACCCTATCAGACAGGTCATGTAGTCTGTCTGGTTGGTTGGGTGGATGTCTATATTACACATTAACATGGCCGTATTATTCACACCACCATGACACTTCACTAAGAGCTAGGTGAGGACAGAGAGAGCAGTGAGTGTGTGTTACGACCGGGCAGTGTATGTGTTAAGAGTGTGTGTTCAATGCAATGAGGAGTGTGTGTTCGGTGCTGGCAGTGGGGTGTAATAGCAGCATCAGAAATCATACAATACCAGATGCTGCTGAAATATCAGCCCAGTATGACACAACATGGAACTATTTAGACACCTTATTGTCCAGGCATTGGTGTGTGTGGTAGAACTCTAGCCAGCTGCTGTGTGGCTGTCTCATTTAAACCACATGTGTAAAGCCTGTGTTTGTTTGGGTATTAGTGCCTCTCCTTCTTCTCTCCTGCTTTGTTTGATGGGCTTAGTGAGATGAGAGACTGAGCTCTATACTGCCCCTCTGTGGCCAGGCAGTGTGAGGAACAACATTAGTTGATGATACGTAATGCTAATGAAATGAGATGTTGGATGCCAGTAATTTGGTGTTTAACAGGTTGAGAGCATAAGGCTAGCCAGGGCACACTGGTGGCTTGTTGTACCTTCATTTGTGAGGATGGGCTTATAGTAATGGCTGTAATGGAATGAATGGAATGATAAAAAACAACACATGGCTTCTATTTATTTTATTCCAGTCATTATTATGAGCTGTCCTCCCCTCACCAGCCTCCTGTGCCAGGGAAGCATAGCGAGAGCAGGAGAGACAACGTCTCCTAAAGGTTACTACAGTATAAGATGTACCTGAGATATGTAGTCAGAGTAACATACCACAAACAACAACGTTGACAACTGTGTCAGTGTGTGGATTCGGTGTACACCCCCCCCCACACACACACACACACAGCGGTATTACAGGAAGCAGATTTCCATGCAACCTGCTGGATTGCTCAGGAACAGGAGTGGCTGGTTAGCAGGAGCAGCTAAACTGGACAAACAATACAGCTCACCTAAGTTTATTTACATGGACACTGTGTGTGCGTGCGTGCATGCGTTTCTGTGCGTTTATGTGTGTGTAAGTGCGTGAGTGTCTGTGTGTGTGTGTGTGGGGCTGAGAGCTGTGCTTTTGAAAGTGCCGTCGGCAAGGAAACCAGCCGCAAAGACACACAACAACACACCAAGGAAAGAAAGAGAGGGAAAGAGAGAGGGACAGAGAGAGAGAGCAGTATGAGCAAGGAAGATTGATCGAATGTGCAATAAAATAACGTAGAACCGGAGCGAGTAAGAGAGGATATAGAGGATATAGAGTGTGATATAGAGAGGATACAGAGAGGATATAGAGAGGATATAGAGAGGATATAGAGTGTGATATAGAGTGTGATATAGAGAGGATATAGAGAGGATATAGAGTGTGATATAGAGAGGATATAGAGAGGATACAGAGAGGGATACAGAGAGGGATATAGAGTGGATATAGAGAGGATATAGAGAGGATATAGAGGATATAGGGGGGATATAGAGAGAATATAGAGGATATGGAGAGAATATAGAGAGGATATAGGGACGATATAGAGAGGATATAGTGTGATATAGAGTGTGATATAGAGAGGATATAGAGAGGATATAGAGTGTGATATAGAGAGGATATAGAGTGTGATATAGAGAGGATATAGAGAGGATATAGAGTGTGATATAGAGAGGATATAGAGAGGATATAGAAAGGATATAGAGAGGATATAGAGTGTGATATAGAGAGGATATAGAGAGGGATACAGAGAGGGATATAGAGAGGATATAGAGGATATAGGGGGGATATAGAGAGAATATAGAGGATATGGAGAGAATATAGAGAGGATATAGGGACGATATAGAGAGGATATAGAGTGTGATATAGAGTGTGATATAGAGAGGATATAGAGAGGATATAGAGAGGATACAGAGAGGGATACAGAGAGAATATAGAGAGGATATAGAGAGGATATAGAGAGGATTTAGAGAGGGATATAGAGAGGATATAGAGGATATAGAGGATATAGAGAGAATATAGAGGATATGGAGAGAATATAGAGAGGATATAGAGTGTGATATAGAGAGGATATAGAGTGTGATATAGAGTGTGATATAGAGAGGATATAGAGAGGATATAGAGAGGATATAGAGAGGATATAGAGAGGATACAGAGAGGGATACAGAGAGAATATAGAGAGGATATAGAGAGGATATAGAGAGGGATATAGAGAGGATATAGAGAGGATATAGAGGATATAGAGGATATAGAGAGAATATAGAGGATATGGAGAGAATATAGAGAGGATATAGAGAGGATATAGAGTGTGATATAGAGAAGATATAGAGAGGATATAGAGAGGATATAGAGGATATAGAGAGGATATAGAGAGGATATAGAGTGTGATATAGAGTGTGATATAGAGAGGATATAGAGAGGGATATAGAGAGGATATAGAGAGGATATAGAGTGTGATATAGAGTGTGATATAGAGAGGATATAGAGAGGATATAGAGAGGATATAGAGGATATAGAGAGGATATAGAGAGGATATAGAGTATGATATAGAGTGTGATATAGAGAGGATATAGAGAGGGATATAGAGTGTGATATAGAGAGGATATAGAGAGGATATAGAGTGTGATATAGAGTGTGATATAGAGAGGATATAGAGTGTGATATAGAGAGGATATAGCGAGGATATAGAGTGTGATATAGAGTGTGATATAGAGAGGATATAGAGGATATGAGTGTGATATAGAGTGTGATATAGAGAGGATATAGAGAGGATATAGAGAGGATATAGAGTGTGATATAGAGAGGATATAGAGAGGATATAGAGAGGATATAGAGTGTGATATAGAGTGTGATATAGAGAGGATATAGAGAGGATATAGAGTGTGATATAGAGTGTGATATAGAGAGGATATAGAGAGGATATAGTGTGGATATAGAGTGTGAAATAGAGAGGATATAGAGAGGATATAGAGTGTGATATAGAGTGTGATATAGAGAGGATATAGAGAGGATATAGAGAGGATATAGAGTGTGATATAGAGAGGATATAGAGAGGATATAGAGTGTGATATAGAGTGTGATATAGAGAGGATATAGAGAGGATATAGAGTGTGATATAGAGAGGATATAGAGAGGATATAGAGAGGATATAGGGAGGATATAGAGTGTGATATAGAGAGGATATAGAGAGGATATAGAGTGTGATATAGAGAGGATATAGAGAAGATATAGAGTGTGATATAGAGTGTGATATAGAGAGGATATAGAGAGGATATAGAGAGGATATAGAGTATGATATAGAGAGGATATAGAGTGTGATATAGAGTGTGATATAGAGAGGATATAGAGTGTGATATAGAGAGGATATAGAGAGGATATAGAGTGTGATATAGAGTGTGATATAGAGAGGATATAGAGAGGATATAGAGTGTGATATAGAGAGGATATAGAGAGGATATAGAGTGTGATATAGAGAGGATATAGAGAGAAAAAAATGAACAGAATAGGGAAAAGCAGTGAAAAGAGAAAAATGGAGGGAGGGACGGAGGGAGGGAGGGAGGGGTACAGTGGCATGAATAAGTATTTGAACCCTTTGGAAATGCCTGGATTTCTGCATAAATTTGTCATAAAATTTGATCTGATCTTCAACTAGGTCACAACAACAGACAAACACAGTCTGCTTAACCTAATAAAACACAAACAATTACAAGTTTTCATGTCTTTATTCAACACACCGCGTAAACATTCACAGTGCTGGGTGGGGAAAGTATGTGAACCCTTGGATTTAATAACTGGTTGACCCTCCTTTGGCAGCAATAACCTCAACCAAACGTTTTCTGTAGTTGCGGATCAGACCTGCACAACGGTCAGGAGGAATTTTGGATCATTCCTCTTTACAAAACTGTTTCAGTTCAGTTGCATCACCCAACTTCTGTTGAGCTTCAATTGGCAGACAGATAGCCTTACATTCTCATGCAAAATGTCTTGATAAACACGGGAGTTCATTTTTCCGTCAGTGATAGGAAGCTTTCCAGGCCCTGAGGCAGCAAAGCAGCCCCAAACCATGATGGTCCCTCCACCATAATTGACATTTGGGATGATGTTTTGATGTTGGTGTGCTGTGCTTTTTTTCTCCACACATAGTGTTTGTTGAGTGTTCCTTCCAAACAACTCAACTGTAGTTTCATCTGTCCACAGAATATTTTACCAGCAGCACTGTGGAACATCCAGATGCACTTTTGCAAACTTCAGACATGCAGCAATGTTTTTTCGGACAGCAGTGGCTTCTTCCATGGTGTCCTCCCATGAACACCATTCTTGTTTAGTGTTTAACGTATCGTAGACTCGTCAACACAGATGTTAGCATGTTCCAGAGATTTCTGTAAGTCTTTAGCTGACACTCTAGGATTCTTCATAACCTCATTGAGCATTCTGTGCTGTGCTCTTGCACATCTTTGCATTTATAGACAATTTGTTCGAGGTTCACATCAGGCAATGCTTCTTGTGAATAGCAAATTAAAACTTTATTCTTTTTTTTTATAGGGCAAGGCAGCACTAACCAACATATCCAATCTTGTCTCATTGATTGGACTCCAGGTTAGCTGACTCCTGACTCCAATTAGCTTTTGGAGATGTCATTAGCCTAGGGGTTCACATACTTTTTCCCAACCTACACTGTGAATGTTTAAATGATGTATTCAATATAGGCAAAAAAATACAATAATTTGTGTGGTATTATTTTAAGCACACTGTGTTTGTCTATTGTTGTGACTTAGATGACGATCAGATCAAATGTGATTCCAAAGAATTCACATACTTTTTCTTGCCACTGTACATGAGGAAAGAGGAGAGCTGAAGGTAGAGATCAGCATGTGACAGTGTGATCATGTCAACTGCAGATACACAATATTACCATCCCACCTGGAGGGAGACAGGGGAAAGCACTTAGCAGAGAGGGAGGGAGAGAGAAGGGGAGAGGATGACGGTCTAGAGCAAGAAAATACACGTTTCGTGTTTCACCTAGTAGTATAATCCTAGTAGTAGAAAAACATTATCAGGGGAATAGGCATTTCTCTAAACCTATCATTTTGTCTAGTCTTCTAACCACTAGTCATCTAACCTCAACACCACCACAGAGAACAGCCACAGCAGCCATTGTACTGTACTATACTACTCCAGCCCAGCACAGTCAAGCACAGTCCAGTACAGTCTAGTCCAGTCCAGTCCAGACCAACCCTCCTCTGTTTAAGTGGTGTAGAGGTGAGGAGCTCCATCTAACTGAATAGTCATACATAATACAGAGGTATCTCTCTCTTTTTCAATTCAATTCAATTTAAGGGCTTTATTGGCCTGGGGAACATATGCTTACATTGCCAAAGCAAGTGAAAAAGGTAATAAACAAAAGTGAAGTAAACAAAAAAATTAACAGTAAACATTACACTCACAGAAGTTCCCAAAGAAAAAAGATTTCAAATGCCATATTATGTCTGTATACAGTGTTGTAATGATGTGCAAATAGCTAAAGTACAAAAAGGGAAAATAAATAAACAGAAATATGGGTTGTATTTACAGTGGTGTTTGTTCTTCACAGGTTGCCCTTTTCTCGTGACAACAGGTCACACATCTTGCTGCTGTGATGTCACACTGTGGGATTTCACCAGTAGATTTGGGAGTTTATCAAAATTGGACTTGTTTTCAAATTCTTTGTGGGTCTGTGTAATCTGAGGGAAATATGTGGTCATACATTTGGCAGAAGGTTAAGAAGTGCAGCTCAGTTTCCACCTCATTTTGTTGGCAGTGTGCACATAGCCTGTCTTCTCTTGAGAGCCATGTCTGCCCGGAGACCTTTCTCAATAGCAAGGCTATGCTTACCGAGTCTGTACATAGTCGAAGCTTTACATAATTTTGGGTCAGGCACAGTGGTCAGGTATTCTGCCACTGTGTACTCTCTGTTTAGGGCCAAATAGCATTCTAGTTTGCTCTGTTTAAAAAATTGTTTTATTTGCAATATGTCACTTAATTATCTTTTTGTTTTCTCATGATTTTGTTGGGTGTAATTGTGTTGCTGTCCTGGGGCTCTGTGGGTCTGTTTGTGAACAGAGCCCCAGGACCAGCTTGCTTAGGGGACTCTTCTCCAGGTTCATCTCTCTGTAGGTGATGGATTTGTTATGGAAGGTTTGGGAATCGCTTCTGTTTAGGTGGTTGTAAAATTTTACGACTCTTTTCTGGATTTTGATAATTAGCGGGTATCGGCCTAATTCTGCTTTGCATGCATTATTTGATGTTTTATGTTGGACACAGAGGATATTTTTGCAGAATTCTGCATGCAGAGTCTCAATTTGGTGTTTGTCCCATTTTGTGAATTCTTGGTTGGTGAGCGGACCCCAGACCTCACAACCATAAAGGGCAATGGGTTCTAAGCTCAGCAAAAAAAGAAACGTCCCTTTTTCAGGACCCTGTCTTTCAAAGATAATTCGTAAAAATCCAAATAACTTCACAAATCTTAATTGTAAAGGGTTTAAACACTGTTTCCCATGCTTTTTCAATTAACCATAAACAATTAATGAACATGCACCTGTGGAACGGTCGTTAAGACACTAACAGCTTACAGACGGTAGGCAATGAAGGTCACAGTTATGAAAATTTGGGACACTAAAGAGGCCTTTCTCCTGACTCCTGCTGCAAGGAGACATGAGGACTGAAGATGTGGTCAGGAAAATAAATTGCAATGTCCGTACTGTGAGATGCCTAAGAGAGCACTACAGGGAGACAGAACGGACACCTGATCGTCCTCGCAGTGGCAGACCACGTGTAGCAACACCTGCACAGGATCGGTACATCCGAACATCACACCTGTGGGACAAGTACAGGATGGCAACGACAACTGCCCGAGTTACACCAGGAACGCACAATCACTCCATCAGTGCTCAAAATGTCTGCAATAGGCTGGGAAAGGCAGGATTGAGGGCTTGTAGGCCTATTATAAGGCAGGTCCTCACCAGACATCACCGGCAACAACGTCGCCCATGGGCACAAACCCACCATTGCTGGACCAGACAGGACTGGCAAAAAAGTGCTCTTCACTGACGAGTCGCGGTTTTGTCTCACCAGAGGTGATGGTCGGATTCGTGTTTATCATCGAAGGAATGAGCATTACACCGAGGCCTGTACTCTGGAGCGGGATCGATTTGGAGGTGGAGGGTCCGACATGGTCTGGGGCGGTGTGTCACAGGATCATGGACTGAGCATGTCATTGTAGGCAATCTCAACGCTGTGCATTACAGGAAAGACATCCTCCTCCCTTATGTGGTACCCTTCCTGCAGGCTCATCCTGACATGACCCTCCAGCATGACAATGCCACAAGCCATACTGCTCGTTCTGTGCGTGATTTCCTGCAAGACAGGAATGTCAGTGTTCTGCCATGGCCAGAAAAGAGCCCGGATCTCAATCCAATTGAATACGTCTGGGACCTGTTGGATCGGAGGGTGAGGGCTAGGGCCATTCCCCCCGGAAATGTCTAGGAACTTGCAGGTTCCTTGGTGGAAGAGTGGGGTAACATCTCACAGCAAGAACTGGAAAATCTGATGCAGTCCAAGAGGAGGAGATGCACTGCAGTACTTAATGCAGCTGGTGGCCACACCAGATACTGACTGTTACTTTTAATTTTGCCCCCCCCCCCTTGTTCAGGGACACATTATTCCACTTTTGTTAGTCACATGTCTGTGGAACTTGTTCAGTTTATGTCTCAGTTATTGAATCTTGTTATGTTCATACAAATATTTACACATGTTAAGTTTGCAGAAAATAAACGCAGTTGACAGTGAGAGGACGTTTCTTTTTTTGCTGAGTTTATAACTGATTCAAGTATTTTTTTGCCAGATCCTAATTGGTATGTCAAATTTTATGTTCCTTTTGATGGCATAGAATGCCCTTCTTACCTTGCCTCTCAGATCATTCACAGCTTTGTGGAAGTTACCTGTGGCGCTGATGTTTAGGCCACGGTATATAGTTTTTTGTGTGCTCTAGGGCAACGGTGTCTAGATGGAATTTGTATTTGTGGTCCTGGCGACTGGACCTTTTTTGGAACACCATTATTTTGGTCTTACTGAGATTTACTGTCAGGGCCCAGGTCTGGCAGAATCTGTGCAGATCTAGGTGCTGCTGTAGACCCTCATTGGTTGGTGACAGAAGCACCAGATCATCAGCAAATGGTAGACATTTGACTTCAGATTCTATGTTTTTTTATTTTGTCCTGAAGCTCATTCAAGGTAATTGGAGTATCCAATGGGTTCTGGTAGTCTTTAATAGTTGATTCTAAGATTTGATCATGTATATGTTTTTTCTGTTTGTTCTTTGTATAGAGCCAAAAGGACTGGAGAAGTGGTTTACCCATTAATTTCCATTTTAGATAAGATAATTCTTCATGTTGTTGTTTGTTTAGTGTTTTCCAATTTTGTCAGAAGTGGTTAGAGTCTATGGATTCTTCAATTGAGCCCAACAATCAATCAATTACATTGAGCTGATTTCTGACGTGCTTTTCCTTCTTTTTCAGTAGTGTATTTCTGTATTGCTTTAGTGATTCACCATAGTGAAGGCGTAGACTCAGGTTTTCCGGGTGTCTATGATTTTGGTTGGACAGGTTCATCAATTTCTTTCTTAGATTTTTGCATTCTTCATCAAACCATTTGTCATTGTTGTTCATTTTCTTTGGTTTTCTATTTGAGATTTTTAGATTTGATAGGGAAGCTGAGAGGTCAAATAGACTGTTAAGATTTTCTACTGCCAAGTTTACACCTTCACTATTACAGTGGAACGTTTTACCTAGGAAATTGTCTAAAAGGGATTGAATTTGTTATTGCCTAATTTTTTTGGTTCAGTTTCCAAACTACATTCCTTCCAACTATAGCATCTCTTAATATTACTCAGTTCTGTTGGTGTTGATGCCACATAATTGCTCTGTTGAAGTAGACTGTGATTTTGCTGTGATCTGATCGGGGTGTCAGTGGGCTGACTGTGAAAACTCTGAGAGACTCTGGGTTGAGGTCAGTGATAAAGTAGTCTACAGTACTACTGCCAAGAGATGAGCTATAGGTGTACCTACCATAGGAGTCCCCTCGAAGCCTACCATTGATTATGTACATACCCAGTGTTTGACAGAGCTGCAGGAGTTGTGACCCATTTATGGTGGTTATGTTGTCATAGTTATGCCTAGGAGGGCATATGGGGGAGGGAATGCTGTCACCTCCAGGCAGGTTTGTCCCCCTGTGTGCTGTAGGTGTCAGGTTCTTGTCCGGTTCCGGCATTTAGGTCACCACAGACTAGTACATGTCCCTGGGCCTGTAAATGATTGATTTCCCCCTCCAGGATGGAGAAGCTGCCTTCATTAAAGTATGGGGATTCTATGGGGGGATATAGGTAGCACACAGGATAACTTTTTTCTCTGTTAAGATAATTTCCTTTTGAATTTCTACCCAAATGTAAAATGTTCCGTTTTGATTAATTTAATGGAGTAAGTTCGGTCTGCTCTATACCAAATTAGCAAACCCCCTGAGTCCCTTCCCTGTTTCACACCTGGTTGTTTGGTAGGTGGGTGTCACGCTCTGACCTTAGAGAGCCGTTTTATTTCTCTATTTGGTTAGGTCAGGGTGTGATGTGGGGTGGGCATTCTGTTTTGTTTTCTATGTTTCTTTATTTCTATGTTTTGGACGGATATGGTTCTCAATCAGGGACAGCTGTCTATCGTTGTCTCTGATTGGGAATCATACTTAGGTAGCCCTTTTGCCCTGCTTTCAGTGTGGGTAGTTAACTATGTTTGTGGCACTTTGCCCTGTAAGCTTCACGGTTGTTTCTTTTGTTTGTTGTTTTGTTGGCGACATTTTAAAATTAAATCAAATGTACGCTCACCACTCTGCACTTTGGTCCACTTCTTTCGACAACCATGACAGTGGGACTACCAGCTCTCTGTAAGCTAGAGGACAACCAGTGGGTCCGTCTCCTCTATACCAGGTTTCTTGTAGGATGACAATTTCCGGTTTCTTTGATGAAGTCCAGGTTCTATCTCTCTCACTCGCTCTGAACACACACACACACACCCTCTCCTCAGGGCCAAACATAATCTACACTCATCAAAATATCTCACTGCAGACAGGACTAATGACTGTGTACTGGAGCGTTCTACCTCTGTACTTTAATTACTGTACACACACACACACACACACACACACACACACACACACACACACACACACACACACACACACACACACACACACACACACACACACACACACACACACACAATTCAAAGTCTGATTACCATTAGACCAGTTATTATTTCTATCCTATTTATAATAAAAACTGGTCAGATGTTTGCAACAGACAAATATGAGTCTCCATTCTGCTGCAACTGCAGCCTGGTCACTAGAAACAGATGCAGATTTCGGACGTTTGAGAAGGTCCCGAGGATGTGGATATATGACCCACCCCCAAAACAAACCATGTGACAGGACTCACAAGGCTCAGAGCAGGAGGATGCGCCTCCACCACTGCTCCAGGGAACTTCACAATTCACCAGCAGGGAGAGTACATGCTGATACTACATGGAAACAGCGCATTTTATTCTCAATTATTTTGATTTATGCTTTCCTCTAACCATTGCCCTAACCTTAACCACTCAGAATGAATGCGTAAACTTATCCCTTTTCCGTTGTTTCTATTGTAACCATGTAACCACACAGAATTAACCGTGTAACCACACAGAATTAACCCTGTAACCACACAGAATTAACCCTGTAACCACACAGAATTAACCCTGTAACCACACAGAGCAGCTCACAGATTACTGCACCTGTACATAGCCCATCTATAATTTATCCCAAACAGCTACCTCCTCCCCTACTGTATTTATTTATTTTTCTCCTTTGCACCCCATTATTTCTATCTCTACTTTGCACATTCTTCCACTGCGAATCTACCATTCCAGGGTTTTACTTGCTATATTTGTAAGGGTTGTCGTCGGGAGAAAGAGAGGGCCAAGGTGCAGCGTGGTAAGTGTTCATAGCTTTTAATTAACACAAGCGAACACTGAAACAAAACAATAAACGATGACGTGAATATACAGAACTGAAACAGTACCATGTGGACCAAACACTCACATGGAAAACAAACACCCACAAACCAAAAGTGAAACCCAGGCTACCTATGTATGATTCTCAATCAGGGACAACAATTGACAGCTGCCTCTGATTGAGAACCATACAAGGCTCAACTCAAAAACCAACATAGAAAAACAAACATAGACTGCCCACCCCAACTCAGAAGGTCAGAACGTGACAGTACCCCCCCCCCCCCAAAGGTGCGGACTCCGGCCGCAAAACCTGAACCTATAGGGGAGGTTCTGGGTGGGCGTCTGTCCGCGGTGGCGGCTCTGGCGCGGGACATGGACCCCACTTCACCATAGTTTTTTTGCGCCTCTTAGCCCGCCTACATGGCCTCTTTAGAGTGGCTACCCTCGCCGCCGACCTTGGACTGGGGACCCACGCCACGGAGATCCCGGCAGCGCCGGACAGGCGGGAGACTCCGGCAGCTCCGGAGTGAAGGGCGATTCCGGCATCGCCTGGCTGAGTGACGGCTCTGGCAGCTCCTGGTTGACTTACGGCTCTGGCGGCTCCTGGCTGACTGACGGCTCTGGCGGCTCCTGGCTGACTGACGGCTCTGGACGGCTCCTGGCTGACTGACGGTTCTGGCGGCTCCTGGCTGACTGACGGCTCGGGCGGCTCCTGGCTGACTGGTGGCTCCGGCGGCTCCTGGCTGACTGACAGCTCTGGTGGGTCCTGGCTGACTGACGGCTTGGGCGGCTCCTGGCTGACTGGCGGCTCCTGGCTGACTGGCGGCTCTGGCGGCTCCTGGCTGACTGGCGGCTCTGGTGGCTCCTGGCTGACTGGCGGCTCGAGGAGACGCACTGGAGACCGGATGCGTAGAGCCGGCTTCATGGCACCTGGCTCGATGCCCACTCTAGCCCGGCCGATACGAGGAGCTGGAATGTACCACACTGGGCTATGCACACGCACCGGGGACACCGTGCGCTCCACCGCATAACACGGTGCCTGCCCGGTCCCTCTCGCTCTCCGGTAAGCACGGGGAGTTGGCGCAGGTCTCCTACCTGCCTTAGCCACACTCCCCATGTGCCCCCCCAATAAATGTTTCTGTCTCTCGGGCTTCCTTGCCAGCCATGTTCCCTCGTATCGCTGGCTCCTCTCTCCGGCTGCCTTCACCTGTTCCCATGGGAGGCGATCCCTTCCAGACAGGATCTCCTCCCATGTGTAGCAACCCTTGCCGTCCAAAACATCCTCCCATGTCCAGGAGTCCTGACATCGCTGCTGCTGCTCTCCGGCTTTCCTCCTTTTCGTCTGAGGAGGACTAAGGATCGGACCAAAACGCAGCGTGGTAGGTGTTCATAGCTTTTAATTAACACAAGCAAATACTGAAACAAAACAATAAACGATGACGTGAATATACAGTACCGTGTGGACCAAACACTCACACGGAAAACAAACACCCACAAACCAAAAGTGAAAAGTGAACCTAAGTATGATTCTCAATCAGGGACAACAATTGACAGCTGCCTCTGATTGAGAACCATACTAGGCCGAACTCAAAAACCAACATAGAAAAACAAACACCCCAACTCACGCCCTGACCATATTAAAACAAAGACAAAAACAAAGGAACTAAGGTCAGAACGTGACAATATTGTATTTACTTCGCCACCATGGCCTTTGCCTTTACCTCCCTTATCTCACCTCATTTGCTCACATTGTGTATATAGACTTATATTTCTACTGTATTACTGACTGTATGTTTGTTTTACTCCATGTGTAACTCTGTGTCGTTGTATGTGTCGAACTGCTTTGCTTTATCTTGGCCAAGTCGCAATTGTAAATGAGAATAAAAAGAGAAAAAAAACAGAATTCATGTGTAAAAAAGGTTGGCAACTGATGTGATCTGCAGATAGTATCTCGACTGATGTGATCTGCAGATAGTAACTCGACTGATGTGATCTGCAGATAGTAACTCGACTGATGTGATCTGCAGATAGTAACTTGACTGATGTGATCTGTAGATAGTGACTCGACTGATGTGATCTGCAGATAGTGACTCGACTGATGTGATCTGCAGATAGTAACTCGACTGATGTGATCTGCAGATAGTGACACGACTGATGTGATCTGCAGATAGTATCTCGATTGATGTGATCTGCAGATAGCAACACGACTGATGTGATCTGCAGATAGTATCTCGATTGATGTGATCTGCAGATAGTGACTCGACTGATGTGATCTGCAGATATTGACTCGACTGATGTGATCTGCAGATAGTATCTCGATTGATGTGATCTGCAGATAGTGACTCGACTGATGTGATCTGCAGATAGTGACTCGACTGATGTGATCTGCAGATAGTGACTCGACTGATGTGATCTGCAGATAGTAACTCGACAGATGTGATCTGCAGATAGTAACTCGACTGATGTGATCTGCAGATAGTATCTCGACTGATGTGATCTGCAGATAGTAACTCGACTGATGTGATCTGCAGATAGTATCTCGACTGATGTGATCTGCAGATAGTACCTCGACTGATGTGATCTGCAGATAGTATCTCGACTGATGTGATCTGCAGATAGTAACTCGACTGATGTGATCTGCAGATAGTAACTCGACTGATGTGATCTGCAGATAGTAACTTGACTGATGTGATCTGTAGATAGTATCTCGATTGATGTGACCTGCAGATACTGACTCGACTGATGTGATCTGCAGATAGTAACTCGACTGATGTGATGTGCAGATATCGACACGACTGATGTGATCTGCAGATAGTAACTCGACTGATGTGATCTGCAGATAGTAACTCGACTGATGTGATCTGCAGATAGTAACTCGACTGATGTGATCTGCAGATAGTAACTCGACTGATGTGATCTGCAGATAGTAATTCGACTGATGTGATCTGCAGATAGTAACTCGACTGATGTGATCTGCAGATAGTAACTCGACTGATGTGATCTGCAGATAGTAACTCGACTGATGTGATCTGTAGATAGTGACTCGACTGATGTGATCTGCAGATAGTGACTCGACTGATGTGATCTGCAGATAGTATCTCGACTGATGTGATCTGCAGATACTGACTCGACTGATGTGATCTGCAGATAGTGACTCGACTGATGTGATCTGCAGATAGTGACTCGACTGATGTGATCTGCAGATAGTGACTCGACTGATGTGATCTGCAGATAGTATCTCGATTGATGTGATCTGCAGATAGTGACTCGACTGATGTGATCTGCAGATAGTAACTCGACAGATGTGATCTGCAGATAGCACTGATGTGATCTGCAGATAGTAACTCGACTGATGTGATCTGCAGATAGTATCTCGACTGATGTGATCTGCAGATAGTAACTCGACTGATGTGATCTGCAGATAGTAACTCGACGTATGTGATCTGCAGATAGTAACTTGACTGATGTGATCTGCAGATAGTAACTCGACTGATGTGATCTGCAGATAGTATCTCGACTGATGTGATATGCAGATAGTATCTCGATTGATGTGATCTGCAGATAGCGACACGATTGATGTGATCTGCAGATAGCAACACGACTGATGTGATCTGC
>NC_088423.1:75171785-75221785 GCF_034236695.1 Oncorhynchus nerka
AGATATTTTTGTCAGATGTTACTATGGAATACTGAAGTATAATTACAAGCATTTCATAAGTGTCAAAGGCTTTTATTGACAATTACATGAAGTTGATGCAAAGAGTCAATATTTGCAGTGTTGACTCTTCTTTTTCACGACCTCTGCAATCCGCCCTGGCATCCTGTCAATTAACTTCTGGGCCACATCCTGACTGATGGCAGCCCATTCTTGCATAATCAATGCTTGGAGTTTATCAGAATTTGTGGGGTTTTGTTTGTCCACCCGCCTCTTGAGGATTGACCACACGTTCTCAATGTGATTAAGGTCTGGGGAGTTTCCTGGCCATGGACCCAAAATATCAATGTTTTGTTCCCCGAGCCACTTAGTTATCACTTTTGCCTTATGGCAAGGTGCTACATCATACTGGAAAAGGCATTGTTCGTCACCAAACTGTTCGTGGATGGTTGGGAGAAGTTGCTCTCGGAGGATGTGTTGGTACCATTCTTTATTCATGGCTCTGTTCTTAGGCAAAATTGTGAGTGAGCCCACTCCCTTGGCTGAGAAGCAAACCCACACATGAATGGTCTCAGGATACTTTAAGGTTGGCATGACACAGGACTGATGGTAGCTCTCACCTTGTCTTCTCCGGACAAGCTTTATCCGGATGCCCCAAACAATCGGAAAGGGGATTCATCAGAGAAAAGGACTTTACCCCAGTCCTCAGCAGTCCAATCCCTGTACCTTTTACAGAATATCAGTCTGTCCCTGATGTTTTTCCTGGAGAGAAGTGGCTTCTTTGCTGCCCTTCTTGACACCAGGCCATCCTCTAAAAGTCTTTGCCCCACTGTGCGTGCAGATACACTCACACCTGCCTGCTGCCATTCCTGAGCAAGCTCTGTACTGGTGGTGCCCCGAGCCCGCAGCTGAATCAACTTTAGGAGACGGTCCTAGTGCTTGCTGGACTTTCTTGGGCGCCCTGAAGCCTTCTTCACAACAATTGAACTGCTCTCCTTGAAGTTCTTGATGATCCGATAAATGGTTGATTTAGGTACAATCTTACTGGCAGCAATATCCTTGCCTGTGAAGCCCTTTTTGTGCAAAGCAATGATGACGGCACGTGTTTCCTTGCAGGTAACCATGATTGACAGAGGAAGAACAATGATTCCAAGCACCACCCTCCATTTGAAGCTTCCAGTCTGTTATTTGAACTCAATCAGCATGACAGAGTGATCTCCAGCCTTGTCCTCGTCAACACGCACACACCTGTGTTAACGAGAGAATCACTGACATGAAGTCAGCTGTTCCTTTTGTAGCAGGGCTGAAATGCAGTGGAAATATTTATTGGGGATTCAGTTCATTTGCATGGCAAAGAGGGACTTTGCAATTAATTGCAATTAATCTGATCAATTCATAACATTCTGGAGTATATGCAAATTGCCATCATACAAACTGAGGCAGCAGACTTTGTGAAAATTAATATTTGTGTCATTCTCAAAACTTTTGGACACAACTGTTCATTGTTGTAACGATTGTCAAATGGTTAAAGTACAAAAGGGAAAATAAATAAGCATAAATATGGGTTATATTTACAATGGTGTTTGTTCTTCACTGGTTGACCTTTTCTCGTGGCAACAGGTCACAAATCTTGCTGCTGTGATGGCACACTGTGGAATTTCACCCAGTAGATATGGGAGTTTTTCAAAATTGGATTTGTTTTCAAATTCTTTGTGGATCTGTGTAATCTGAGGGAAATATGTCTCTCTAATATGGTCATACATTGGGCAGGAGGTTAGGAAGTGCAGCTCAGTTTCCACCTCATTTTGTGGGCAGTGAGCACATAGCCTGTCTTCTCTTGAGAGCCATGTCTGCCTACGGCGGCCTTTCTCAATAGCAAGGCTCAATAGCTAACCGATCGCTGCAGCTGTACATAATCTATTGGTAAACGGCCCACCCATTTTCACCTACCTCATCCCCACAGTTTTTATTTATTTACTTTTCTGCTCTTTTGCACACCAATATCTTTACCTGTACATGATCATCTGATCATTTATCACTCCAGTGTTAATCTGCAATATTGTAATTATTCGCCTACCTCCTCATGCCTTTTGCACACATTGTATATAGACTCCCCCTTTTTTTCTACTGTGTTATTGACTTGTTAATTGTTTACTCCATGTGTAACTCTGTGTTGTCTGTTCACACTGCTATGCTTTATCTTGGCCAGGTCGCAGTTGCAAATGAGAACTTGTTCTCAACTAGCCTACCTGGTTAAATAAAGGTGAAATAAAATGCTCACTGAGTCTGTACATAGTCAAAGCTTTCCTTAATTTTGGGTCAGTCACAGTGGTCAGGTATTCTGCCGCTGTGTACTCTCTGTGTAGGGCCAAATAGCATTCTAGTTTGCTCTGTTTTTTTGTTAATTCTTTCCAATGTGTCAAGTAATTATCTTTTTGTTTTCTCATGATTTGGTTGGGTCTAATTGTGCTGCTGTCCTGGGGCTCTGTAGGGTGTGTTTGTGAACAGGGCCCCAGGACCAGCTTGGTTAGGGGACTCTTCTCCAGGTTAATCTCTCTGTAGGTGATGGCTTTGTTGTGGAAGGTTTGGGAATCGCTTCCTTTTAGGTGCTTATAGAATTTAACGTCTCTTTTCTGGATTTTGATAATTAGTGGGTATCGGCCTAATTCTGCTCGGACCCCAGACCTCACAACCATAAAGGGCAATGGGCTCTATGACTGATTCAAGTATTTTTAGCCAAATCCTAATTGGTATGTTGAAATTTATGTTCCTTTTGATGGCATAGAATGCCCTTCTTGCCTTGTCTCTCAGATCGTTCACAGCTTTGTGGAAGTTACCTGTGGCGCTGATGTTTAGGCCAAGGTATGTATAGTTTTTTGTGTGCTCTAGGGCAACAGTGTCTAGATGGAATTTGTATTTGTGGTCCTGGTGACTGGACCTTTTTTGGAACACCATTATTTTGGTCTTACTGAGATTTACTGTCAAGGCCCAGGTCTGACAGAATCTGTGCATAAGATCTAGGTGCTGCTGTAGGCCCTCCTTGGTTGGTGACAGAAGCACCAGATCATCAGCAAACAGCAGACATTTGACTTTGGATTCTAGTAGGGTGAGGCCGGGTGCTGCAGACTTTTCTAGTGCCCGCGCCAATTCGTTGATATATATGTTGAAGAGGGTGGGGCTTAAGCTGCATCCCTGTCTAACCCCATGACCCGGTGTGAAGAAATTTGTGTGTTTTTTGCCAATTTTAACCGCACACTTGTTGTTTGTGTACATGGATTTTATAATGTCGTATGTTTACCCCCAACACCACTTTCCATCAGTTTGTATAGCAGACCCTCATGCCAAATTGAGTCTAATTCTTTTTTGAAATCAACAAATCATGAGAAGATTTTGCCTTTGTTTTGGTTTGTTTGGTTGTCAATTAGGGTGTGCAGGGTGAATACATGGTCTGTTGTACGGTAATTTGGTTAAAAGCCAATTTGACATTTGCTCTTTCTCTCTGTTTCTCTGTTCCTCTCTCTGTCTCTCTCTCTCTTTGTGTCTCTCTCTCTCTCTCTCTCTCTCTCTCTCTCTCAATTCAATTCAATTCAAGGGCTTTATTGGCATGGGAAACATGTGTTAACATTGCCAAAGCAAGTGAGGTAGATAATATATGAAGTGAATCTCTCTCTCTGTCTCTTTCTCTCTGTCTCTGTCTCACCACAGCACACACACACACGCGCACACACGCACACACACACGCACACACACGCGCACACGCGCACGCACGCACGCGCACACGCGCACACGCGCACACGCGCACACGCGCACACGCGCACACGCGCACACACGCACACACGCACACACGCACACACGCACACACGCACACACACACACACACACACGCACACCCTGACACCATACACATCACACACACACACACACACACACACACACACACACACACCACACACAATATCACACACACATACACACACACACGCACACACGCACACCCTGACACCATACACATCACACACACACACACACACACACACACACACACACACACACACACACACACACACACACACACACACACTCACACACACGCACACACTCACACACACGCACACACTGACACGATACACAACATCACACACACACATGCACGCACACCCTGACACGATACACAACATCACACACACACACACACACACACACACACACACACACACACACACACACACACACACATACACACACACACACGATACACATCATCACACACACAGAAATACACACACCCTGTGTAGATGTAATAACAGCAGCGTGTGTTCTTAAAATAAGTCTGTCTCTGTAAAGTGGTTTCCTTTGTCAGGTCACAGCCAACAGACAAACGCTGCTCCCCTCTTTCTCTAGCCTCTGTATGTCCTCCCCACCTCTATTTTCAATCTCTCTCACTTCCTCTCCTCCCTCAGTTCTCAAATGGTGTTCAGTAGTAGCGTGGGGGCACTGGGATGGTGTGTGTGTACGCGTGTGGAGGGTCATGTTTCACACACTGGGGATCAGCAGGATGAAATAGGTCTTGTCCAATGTGAGCGGCGGTGACACACGTGACGGAGAACACGATCAAACAACCGGTTCTCCTCTTAGAGCAGAGGGAGGGAGGTGGGGATGCTACGGCAGGGTGGAGCGATGATGGAGAAGCAGACATGTATAGTGTGTAGTGTATAGTGTGTAGTGCGTAGTGTATAGTGTATAGTGTGTAGTGTGTGGTGTGTAGTGTATAGTGTGTAGTGTATAGTGTGTTTGTCAAGGTCTCTGGATGTTTACTACTTTCCAACACAGCCTCAGGCTCAAAATGACCCGCTATCCAAACGTCTCACCCTCTCTCCCCCATAAACGCTAGTAAAACCAAATGCATGCTTTTCAACCGTTCGCTGCCTGCACCCGCACGTCCGACTAGCATCACCACCCGGGATGGTTCCGACCTAGAAAATGTAGACATCTATAAGTAGCTAGGTGTCTGGCTAGACTGTACACTCTCCTTCCAGACTCATATCAAACATCTCCAATCTAAAATCAAGTCTAGAGTCGGCTTTCTATTCCGCAACAAAGCCTCCTTCACTCACGCCGCCAAACTTACCCTAGTAAAACTGACTATCCTACCGATCCTCGACTTCGGCGATGTCATCTACAAAATAGGTTCCAATACTCTACTCAGCAAACTGGATGCAGTTTATCACAGTGCCATCCGTTTTGTTAATAAAGCACCTTATACCACCCACCACTGCGACCTGTATGCTCTAGTCGGCTGGTCCTCGCTACATATTCGTCGCTAGACCCACTGGGTCTAGGTCAACTACAAGTCCATGTTAGCTAAAGCTCCGCCTTATCTCAGTTCACTGGTCACGATGGCAACACCCACCCGTAGCACGCGCTCCAGCAGGTGTATCTCACTGACCATCCCTAAAGCCAACACCTCATTTGGCCGCCTTTCCTTCCAGTTCTCTGCTGCCTGTGACTGGAACGAATTGCAAAAATCGCTAAAGTTGGAGACTTTTATCTCCCTCACCAACATTAAACATCTCCTATCTGAGCAGCTAACCGATCGCTGCAGCTGTACATAGTCCATCGGTAAATAGCCCACCCAATTTACCTACCTCATCCCCATACTGTTTATATTTGTTTACTTTTCTGCTCTTTTGCACACCAGTATCTCTACCTGCACATGACCATCTGATCATTTGTCACTCCAGTGTTAATCTGCCAAATTGTAATTATTCGCCTACCTCCTCATGCCTTTTGCACACAATGTATATAGACTCTTTTTTTTATTTTTCTACTGTGTTATGGACTTGTTAATTGTTTACTCCATGTCTAACTCTGTGTTGTTGTCTGTTCACACTGCTCTGCTTTATCTTGGCCAGGTCGCAGTTGTAAATGAGAACTTGTTCTCAACTAGCCTTCCTGGTTAAATAAAGGTGAAATAAATAAAACAAATAAAATAAACCTGTATCTCCCCCCCTATCTCAGTCTCTATAAACCTGTCTCACCCTCTATCTCAGTCTCTATAAACCTGTCTCACCCTCTATCTCAGTCTCTATAAACCTGTCTCACCCTCTATCTCAGTCTCTATAAACCTGTATCTCCCCCTCTATCTCAGTCTCTATAAACCTGTCTCACCCTCTATCTCAGTCTCTATAAACCTGTATCTCCCCCTCTATCTCAGTCTCTATAAACCTGTCTCACCCTCTATCTCAGTCTCTATAAACCTGTCTCACCCTCTCTTCCCCTATCTCAGTCTCTAAAAACCTGTCTCACCCTCTCTTCCCCTATCTCAGTCTCTATAAACCTGTCTCACCCTCTCTTCCCCTATCTCAGTCTCTATAAACCTGTCTCACCCTCTATCTCAGTCTCTATAAACCTGTATCTCCCCCTCTATCTCAGTCTCTATAAACCTGTCTCACCCTCTATCTCAGTCTCTATAAACCTGTCTCACCCTCTATCTCAGTCTCTATAAACCTGTCTCACCCTCTCTTCCCCTATCTCAGTCTCTATAAACCTGTCTCACCCTCTCTTCCCCTATCTCAGTCTCTATAAACCTGTCTCACCCTCTCTTCCCCTATCTCAGTCTCTATAAACCTGTCTCACCCTCTCTTCCCCTATCTCAGTCTCTATAAACCTGTCTCACCCTCTCTTCCCCTATCTCAGTCTCTATAAACCTATATCTCACCCTCTCTCTCCCTATCTCAGTCTCTATAAACCTGTCTCACCCTCTCTTCCCCTATCTCAGTCTCTATAAACCTATATCTCACCCTCTCTTCCCCTATCTCAGTCTCTATAAACCTGTCTCACCCTCTCTTCCCCTATCTCAGTCTCTATAAACCTATATCTCACCCTCTCTTCCCCTATCTCAGTCTCTATAAACCTGTCTCACCCTCTCTTCCCCTATCTCAGTCTCTATAAACCTATATCTCACCCTCTCTTCCCCTATCTCAGTCTCTATAAACCTGTCTCACCCTCTCTTCCCCTATCTCAGTCTCTATAAACCTATATCTCACCCTCTCTTCCCCTATCTCAGTCTCTATAAACCTGTCTCACCCTCTCTTCCCCTATCTCAGTCTCTATAAACCTATATCTCACCCTCTCTTCCCCTATCTCAGTCTCTATAAACCTGTCTCACCCTCTCTTCCCCTATCTCAGTCTCTATAAACCTGTCTCACCCTCTCTTCCCCTATCTAAGTCTCTATAAACCTATATCTCACCCTCTCTTCCCCTATCTCAGTCTCTATAAACCTATATCTCACCCTCTCTTCCCCTATCTCAGTCTCTATAAACCTATATCTCACCCTCTCTTCCCCTATCTCAGTCTCTATAAACCTGTCTCACCCTCTCTCCCCCTATCTAAGTCTCTATAAACCTATATCTCACCCTCTCTTCCCCTATCTCAGTCTCTATAAACCTGTCTCACCCTCTCTCCCCCTATCTAAGTCTCTATAAACCTATATCTCACCCTCTCTTCCCCTATCTCAGTCTCTATAAACCTGTCTCACCCTCTCTCCCCCTATCTCAGTCTCTATAAACCTATATCTCACCCTCTCTTCCCCTATCTCAGTCTCTATAAACCTGTCTCACCCTCTCTCCCCCTATCTAAGTCTCTATAAACCTATATCTCACCCTCTCTTCCCCTATCTAAGTCTCTATAAACCTATATCTCACCCTCTCTCCCTCTATCTCAGTCTCTATAAACCTGTCTCACCCTCTCTTCCCCTATCTAAGTCTCTATAAACCTATATCTCACCCTCTCTTCCCCTATCTCAGTCTCTATAAACCTGTCTAACCCTCTCTCCCTCTATCTCAGTCTCTATAAACCTGTCTCACCCTCTCTTCCCCTATCTAAGTCTCTATAAACCTATATCTCACCCTCTCTTCCCCTATCTCAGTCTCTATAAACCTATATCTCACCCTCTCTTCCCCTATCTCAGTCTCTATAAACCTGTCTCACTCTCTCTTCCCCTATCTAAGTCTCTATAAACCTATATCTCACCCTCTCTTCCCCTATCTAAGTCTCTATAAACCTATATCTCACCCTCTCTCCCTCTATCTCAGTCTCTATAAACCTGTCTCACCCTCTCTTCCCCTATCTAAGTCTCTATAAACCTATATCTCACCCTCTCTTCCCTATCTAAGTCTCTATAAACCTATATCTCACCCTCTCTTCCCTATCTAAGTCTCTATAAACCTATATCTCACCCTCTCTCCCTCTATCTCAGTCTCTATAAACCTGTCTCACCCTCTCTTCCCCTATCTAAGTCTCTATAAACCTGTCTCACCCTCTCTTCCCCTATCTCAGTCTCTATAAACCTGTCTCACCCTCTCTTCCCCTATCTAAGTCTCTATAAACCTATATCTCACCCTCTCTTCCCCTATCTCAGTCTCTATAAACCTATATCTCACCCTCTCTTCCCCTATCTCAGTCTCTATAAACCTGTCTCACCCTCTCTCCTCCTATCTCTGTCTCTATAAACCTATATCTCACCCTCTCTTCCCCTATCTCAGTCTCTATAAACCTGTCTCACCCTCTCTCCCCCTATCTCTGTCTCTATAAACCTGTCTCACCCTCTCTCCCCCTATCTCAGTCTATATAAACCTGTCTCACCCTCTCTTCCCCTATCTAAGTCTCTATAAACCTATATCTCACCCTCTCTTCCCCTATCTCAGTCTCTATAAACCTGTCTCACCCTCTCTCCCCCTATCTCAGTCTCTATAAACCTGTCTCACCCTCTCTCCCCTATCTCAGTCTCTATAAACCTGTCTCACCCTCTCTAAGTCTCTATAAACCTATATCTCACCCTCTCTTCCCCTATCTCAGTCTCTATAAACCTGTCTCACCCTCTCTCCCCCTATCTCAGTCTCTATAAACCTGTCTCACCCTCTCTCCCTATCTCAGTCTCTATAAACCCGTATCTCACCCTCTCTCCGCCTATCTCAGTCTCTATAAACCTGTCTCACCCTCTCTCCCCTATCTCAGTCTCTATAAACCTATATCTCACCCTCTCTTCCCCTATCTCAGTCTCTATAAACCTGTCTCACCCTCTCTCCCCTATCTCAGTCTCTATAAACCTGTCTCACCCTCTCTCCACTATCTCAGTCTCTATAAACCCGTATCTCACCCTCCTCCGCCTATCTCAGTCTCTATAAACCTGTCTCACCCTCTCTCCCCTATCTCAGTCTCTATAAACCTATATATCACCCTCTCTTCCCATATCTCAGTCTATATAAACCTGTCTCACCCTCTCTCCCCCTATCTCAGTCTCTATAAACCTGTCTCACCCTCTCTCCCTCTATCTCAGTCTCTATAAACCTGTCTCACCCTCTCTTCCCCTATCTAAGTCTCTATAAACCTATATCTCACCCTCTCTTCCCCTATCTGTCTCTATAAACCTATATCTCACCCTCTCTTCCCCTATCTCAGTCTCTATAAACCTGTCTCACTCTCTCTTCCCCTATCTAAGTCTCTATAAACCTATATCTCACCCTCTCTTCCCCTATCTAAGTCTCTATAAACCTATATCTCACCCTCTCTCCCTCTATCTCAGTCTCTATAAACCTGTCTCACCCTCTCTTCCCCTATCTAAGTCTCTATAAACCTATATCTCACCCTCTCTTCCCCTATCTAAGTCTCTATAAACCTATATCTCACCCTCTCTTCCCCTATCTAAGTCTCTATAAACCTATATCTCACCCTCTCTCCCTCTATCTCAGTCTCTATAAACCTGTCTCACCCTCTCTTCCCCTATCTAAGTCTCTATAAACCTGTCTCACCCTCTCTTCCCCTATCTCAGTCTCTATAAACCTGTCTCACCCTCTCTTCCCCTATCTAAGTCTCTATAAACCTATATCTCACCCTCTCTTCCCCTATCTAAGTCTCTATAAACCTATATCTCACCCTCTCTCCCTCTATCTCAGTCTCTATAAACCTGTCTCACCCTCTCTTCCCCTATCTAAGTCTCTATAAACCTATATCTCACCCTCTCTTCCCCTATCTCAGTCTCTATAAACCTATATCTCACCCTCTCTCCCTCTATCTCAGTCTCTATAAACCTGTCTCACCCTCTCTTCCCCTATCTAAGTCTCTATAAACCTATATCTCACCCTCTCTTCCCCTATCTCAGTCTCTATAAACCTATATCTCACCCTCTCTTCCCCTATCTCAGTCTCTATAAACCTGTCTCACCCTCTCTCCCCCTATCTCTGTCTCTATAAACCTATATCTCACCCTCTCTTCCCCTATCTCAGTCTCTATAAACCTGTCTCACCCTCTCTCCCCCTATCTCTGTCTCTATAAACCTGTCTCACCCTCTCTCCCCCTATCTCAGTCTATATAAACCTGTCTCACCCTCTCTTCCCCTATCTCAGTCTCTATAAACCTGTCTCACCCTCTCTCCCCCTATCTCAGTCTCTATAAACCTGTCTCACCCTCTCTCCCCTATCTCAGTCTCTATAAACCTGTCTCACCCTCTCTAAGTCTCTATAAACCTATATCTCACCCTCTCTTCCCCTATCTCAGTCTCTATAAACCTGTCTCACCCTCTCTCCCCCTATCTCAGTCTCTATAAACCTGTCTCACCCTCTCTCCCCTATCTCAGTCTCTATAAACCCGTATCTCACCCTCTCTCCGCCTATCTCAGTCTCTATAAACCTGTCTCACCCTCTCTCCCCTATCTCAGTCTCTATAAACCTATATCTCACCCTCTCTTCCCCTATCTCAGTCTCTATAAACCTGTCTCACCCTCTCTCCCCCTATCTCAGTCTCTATAAACCTGTCTCACCCTCTCTCCACTATCTCAGTCTCTATAAACCCGTATCTCACCCTCTCTCCGCCTATCTCAGTCTCTATAAACCTGTCTCACCCTCTCTCCCCTATCTCAGTCTCTATAAACCTATATATCACCCTCTCTTCCCATATCTCAGTCTATATAAACCTGTCTCACCCTCTCTCCCCCTATCAAGTCTCTATAAACCTGTCTCACCCTCTCTCCCCTATCTCAGTCTCTATAAACCTGTATCTCACCCTCTCTCCCCCTATCTCAGTCTCTATGAACCTGTATCTAACCCTATCTCAGTCTCGATAAACCTGTATCTCCCCCTCTCTCCCACTATCTCAGTCTCTATAAACCTGTATCTCACCCTCTCTCCCAATATCTCAGTCTATATAAACCTGTCTCATCCTCTCTCCCCCTATCTCAGTCGCTATAAACCTATATCTCACCCTCTCTTCCTCTATCTCAGTCTCTATAAACCTGTCTCACCCTCTCTCCCCCTATCTCAGTCTCTATAAACCTGTCTCACCCTCTCTCCCCTATCTCAGTCTCTATAAACCTGTATCCCCCCCTCTCTCAGTATCTATAAACCTGTATCTCACCCTATCTCAGTCTCTATAAACCTGTATCTCACCCTATCTCAGTCTCTATAAACCTGTCTCACCCTCTCTCCCCTATCTCAGTCTCTATAAACCTGTATCCCCCTCTCTCCCCCTATCTCAGTCTCTATGAACCTGTATCTCACCCTATCTCAGTCTCGATAAACCTGTATCTCCCCCTCTCTCCCACTATCTCAGTCTCTATAAACCTGTATCTCACCCTCTCTCCCAATATCTCAGTCTATATAAACCTGTATCTCACCTTCTCTCACCCTATCTCGGTCTCTATAAACCTGTCTCACCCTCTCTCCCCCTATCTCAGTCTCTATAAACCTGTCTCACCCGATCTCAGTCTCTATAAACCTGTATATCACCCTCTCTCCCCTATCTCAGTCTCTATAAACCTGTATCTCACCCTCTCTTCCCCTATCTCAGTCTCTATAAACCTGGCACAAACAATTTCCGGCGCCGACAGAGATGGCCGCCTCGCTTCGCGTTCCTAGGAAACTATGCAGTTTTTTGTTTTTTTTACGTGTTATTTCTCACATTAGTACCCCAGGTCATCTTAGGTTTCATTACATACAGTCGAGAAGAACTACTGAATATAAGATCAGCGACAATTCACCATCAGTACGACCAAGAATATGATTTTCGTGACGCGGACCCTGTGTTCTGCCTTTCAACCAGGACAACGGAATGGATCCCATGTGGCGACCCAAAAAAACGACTCCGTAAAAGAGGGAAACGAGGCGGTCTTCTGGTCAGACTCCGGAGACGGGAACATCGTGCACCACTCCCTAGCATTCTTCTCGCCAATGTCCAGTCTCTTGACAACAAGGTTGATGAAATCCGAGCAAGGGTAGCATTCCAGAGGGACATCAGAGACTGTAACGTTCTTTGCTTCACGGAAACATGGCTCACTGGAGAGACGCTATCGGAGGCGGTGCAGCCAGCGGGTTTCTCCACGCATCGCGCCGACAGAAACAAACATCTTTCTGGTAAGAAGAGGGGCGGGGGCGTATGCCTTATGGCTAACGAGACATGGTGTGATGAAAGAAACATACAGGAACTCAAATCCTTCTGTTCACCTGATTTAGAATTCCTCACAATCAAATGTCGACCACATTATCTACCAAGAGAATTCTCTTCGATTATAATCACAGCCGTATATATTCCCCCCCAAGCAGACACATCGATGGCTCTGAAAGAACTTTATTTGACTCTTTGCAAACTGGAATCCATTTATCCGGAGGCTGCATTCATTGTAGCTGGGGATTTTAACAAAGCTAATCTGAAAACAAGACTCCCTAAATTTTATCAGCATATCGATTGCGCAACCAGGGGTGGAAAAACCTTGGATCATTGTTACTCTAACTTCCGCGACACATATAAGGCCCTGCCCCGCCCTCCTTTCGGAAAAGCTGACCACGACTCCATTTTGTTGATCCTTGCCTACAGACAGAAACTAAAAAAAGAAGCTCCCACGCTGAGGTCTGTCCAACGCTGGTCCGACCAAGCTGACTCCACACTCCAAGACTGCTTCCATCACGTGGACTGGGATATGTTTCGTATTGCGTCAGATAACAACATTGACGAATACGCTGATTCGGTGTGCGAGTTCATTAGAACGTGCGTTGAAGATGTCGTTCCCATAGCAACGATTACAACATTCCCTAACCAGAAACCGTGGATTGATGGCAGCATTCGCGTGAAACTGAAAGCGCGAACCACTGCTTTTAATCAGGGCAAGGTGACTGGTAACATGACCGAATACAAACAGTGCAGCTATTCCCTCCGCAAGGCTATCAAACAAGCTAAGCATCAGTACAAAGACAAAGTAGAATCTCAATTCAACGGCTCAAACACAAGAGGTATGTGGCAGGGTCTACAGTCAATCACGGACTACAAGAAGAAAATCAGCCCAGTCACGGACCAGGATGTCTTGCTCCCAGGCAGACTAAATAACTTTTTTGCCCGCTTTGAGGGCAATACAGTGCCACTGACACGGCCTGCAACGAAAACATGCGGACTCTCCTTCACTGCAGCCGAGGTGAGTAAGACATTTAAACGTGTTAACCCTCGCAAGGCTGCAGGCCCAGACGGCATCCCCAGCCGCACCCTCAGAGCATGCGCAGACCAGCTGGCCGGTGTGTTTACGGACATATTCAATCAATCCCTATAACAGTCTGCTGTTCCCACATGCTTCAAGAGGGCCACCATTGTTCCTGTTCCCAAGAAAGCTAAGGTAACTGAGCTAAACGACTGAGCACTCACTTCCGTCATCATGAAGTGCTTTGAGAGACTAGTCAAGGACCATATCACCTCCACCCTAACTGAAACCCTAGACCCACTCCAATTTGCTTACCGCCCAAATAGGTCCACAGACGATGCAATCTCAACCACACTGCACACTGGCCTAACCCATCTGGACAAGAGGAATACCTATGTGAGAATGCTGTTCATCGACTACAGCTCGGAATTCAACACCATAGTACCCTCCAAGCTCGTCATCAAGCTCGAGACCCTGGGTCTCGACCCCGCCCTGTGCAACAGGGTACTGAACTTCCTGATGGGCCGCCCCCAGGTGGTGAGGGTAGGCAACAACATCTCCACCCCGCTGATCCTCAACACTGGGGCCCCACAAGGGTGCGTCCTGAGCCCTCTCCTGTACTCCCTGTTCACCCACGACTGCGTGGCCACGCACGCCTCCAACTCAATCATCAAGTTTGCGGACGACACAACAGTGGTAGGCTTGATTACCAACAACGACGAGACGGCCTACAGGGAGGAGGTGAGGGCCCTCGGAGTGTGGTGTCAGGAAAATAACCTCACACTCAACGTCAACAAAAATAAGGAGATGATTGTGGACTTCAGGAAACAGCAGAGGGAACACCCCCCTATCCACATCGATGGAACAGTAGTGGAGAGGGTAGCAAGTTTTAAGTTCCTCGGCATACACATCACAGACAAACTGAATTGGTCCACTCACACAGACAGCATCGTGAAGAAGGCGCAGCAGCGCCTCTTCAACCTCAGGAGGCTGAAGAAATTCGGCTTGTCACCAAAAGCACTCACAAACTTCTACAGATGCACAATCGAGAGCATCCTGGCGGGCTGCATCACTGCCTGGTACGGCAACTGCTCCGCCCACAACCGTAAGGCTCTCCAGAGGGTAGTGAGGTCTGCACAACGCATCACCGGGGGCAAACTACCTGCCCTCCAGGACACCTACACCACCCGATGTTACATGAAGGCCATAAAGATCATCAAGGACAACAACCACCCGAGCCACTGCCTGTTCACCCCGACTATCATCCAGAAGGCGAGGTCAGTACAGGTGCATCAAAGCTGGGACCGAGAGACTGAAAAACAGCTTCTATCTCAAGGCCATCAGACTGTTAAACAGCCACCACTAACATTGAGTGGCTGCTGCCAACACACTGACACTGACACTGACTCAACTCCAGCCACTTTAATAATGGGAATTGATGGGAAATGAAGTAAAATATATCACTAGCCACTTTAAACAATGCTACCTAATATAATGTTACATACCCTACATTATTCATCCCATATGCATACGTATATACTGTACTCTATATCATCTACTGCATCCTTATGTAATACATGTATCACTAGCCACTTTAACTATGCCACTTTGTTTACATACTCATCTCATATGTATATACTGTACTCGATACCATCTACTGTATCTTGCCTATGCTGCTCTGTACCATCACTCATTCATATATCTTATGTACATATTCTTTATCCCCTTACACTGTGTATAAGACAGTAGTTTTGGAATTGTTAGTTAGATTACTTGTTGGTTATTACTGCATTGTCGGAACTAGAAGCACAAGCATTTCGCTACACTCGCATTAACATCTGCTAACCATGTGTATGTGACATAATACAATTTGATTTGATTTGATCCTCTCTCTCCCTATCTCAGTCTCTATAAACCTGTCTCACCCTCTCTCCCCTATCTCAGTCTCTATAAACCTGTATCTCACCCTCTCTCCCCCTATCTCAGTCTCTATAAACCTGTCTCACCCGCTCTCACCCTATCTCAGTCTCTATAAACCTGTATATCACCCTCTCTCCCCATATTTCAGTTTCTATAAATCTGTATCTCACCCTATCTCAGTCTCTATAACCCTGTCTCACCCTCTCTCCCCCTATCCCAGTCTCTATAAACCTGTCTCACCCTCTCTCCCCATATCTCAGTTTCTATAAACCTGTATCTCACCCTCTCTCCCAATATCTCAGTCTATATAAACCTGTATCTCACCTTCTCTCACCCTATCTCAGTCTCTATAAACCTGTCTCCCCCTCTCTCCCCCTATCCCAGTCTCTATAAACCTGTCTCACCCTCTCTCCCCTATCTCAGTCTATATAAACCTGTATCTCACCTTCTCTCACCCTATCTCAGTCTCTATAAACCTGTCTCCCCCTCTCTCCCCCTATCCCAGTCTCTATAAACCTGTCTCACCCTCTCTCCCCATATCTCAGTTTCTATAAACCTGTATCTCCCTCTATCTCAGTCTCTATAAACCTGTATCTCACCCTCTCTCCCCCTATCCCAGTCTCTATAAACCTGTCTCACCCTCTCTCCCCATATCTCAGTTTCTATAAACCTGTATCTCCCTCTATCTCAGTCTCTATAAACCTGTATCTCACCCTCTCTCCCAATATCTCAGTCTATATAAACCTGTATCTCACCTTCTCTCACCCTATCTCAGTCTCTATAAACCTGTCTCACCCGCTCTCACCCTATCTCAGTCTCTATAAACCTGTATATCACCCTCTCTCCCCCTATCTCAGTCTCTATAAACCTGTATATCACCCTCTCTCCCCATATCTCAGTTTCTATAAACCTGTATCTCACCCTATCTCAGTCTCTATAACCCTGTCTCACCCTCTCTCCGCCTATCCAAGTCTCAATTAACCTGTCTCACCCTCTCTCCCACTATCTCAGTCTCTATAAACCTGTCTCACCCTCTCTCCCCATATCTCAGTTTCTATAAACCTGTATCTCCCTCTATCTCAGTCTCTATAAACCTGTCTCCCCCTCTCTCCCCCTATCCCAGTCTCTATAAACCTGTCTCACCCTCTCTCCCCATATCTCAGTTTCTATAAACCTGTATCTCCCTCTATCTCAGTCTCTATAAACCTGTATCTCACCCTCTCTCCCCCTATCTCAGTCTCTATAAACCTGTATCTCACCCTCTCTCCCAATATCTCAGTCTATATAAACCTGTATCTCACCTTCTCTCACCCTATCTCAGTCTCTGTAAACCTGTCTCACCCGCTCTCACCCTATCTCAGTCTCTATAAACCTGTATATCACCCTCTCTCCCCCTATCTCAGTCTCTATAAACCTGTCTCACCCTCTCTACCCCTATCCAAGTCTCTATAAACATGTCTCACCCTCTCTCCCCATATCTCAGTTTCTATAAACCTGTATCTCCCCCTATCTCAGTCTCTATAAACCTGTCTCACCCTCTCTCCCCATATCTCAGTCTATATAAACCTGTATCTCCCCCTATCTCAGTCTCTATAAACCTATATCTCACCCTCTCTCCCCATATCTCAGTCTATATAAACCTGTATCTCACCTTCTCTCACCCTATCTCAGTCTCTATAAACCTGCATCTCACCTTCTCTCACCGTATCTCAGTCTCTATAAACCTGTCTCACCCTCTCTCCCCTTATCTCAGTCTCTATAAACCTGTCTCACCCGCTCTCACCCTATCTCTGTCTCTATAAACCTGTATATCACCCTCTCTCCCCCTATCTCAGTCTCTATAAACCTGTATCTCACCCTCTCTCCCCCTATCTCAGTCTCTATAAACCTGTCTCACCCTCTCTCCCCATATCTCAGTTTCTATGAACTGACTGAGATTTACTGTCAGGGTCCAGGTCTGACAGAATATGTGCAGAAGATCTAGGTGCTGCTGTAGGCCCTCCTTGGTTGGTCTCTCTCTCTCTCTCTCTGTCTCTTTCTTGCTCTCTCTGTATCTCACTCTCTCTCTCTGTATCTCTCTCTGTCTTGCTCTCTCTGTCTCTCTCAATTCAATGCAATTCAATTGACTTTATTGACATGGCAAGTTCATTATTACTTACATTGTCAAAGTATACATATCGAAAAAAATAAAAAGAATAATGAAAATACACTGCTCAAAAAAATAAAGGGAACACTTAAACAACACAATGTAACTCCAAGTCAATTACACTTCTGTGAAATCAAACTGTCCACTTAGGAAGCAACACTGATTGACAATACATTTCACATGCTGTTGTGCAAATGGAATAGACAACAGGTGGAAATTATAGGCAATTAGCAAGACACCCCCAATAAAGGAGTGGTTCTACAGGTGGTGACCACAGACCACTTCTCAGTTCCTATGCTTCCTGGCTGATGTTTTGGTCACTTTTGAATGCTGCCGGTGCTTTCACTTTAGTAGTAGCATGAGACAGAGTCTACAACCCACACAAGTGGCTCAGGTAGGGCAGCTTAGCCAGGATGGAACATCAATGCGAGCTGTGGCAAGAAGGTTTGCTGTGTCTGTCAGCGTAGTGTCCAGAGCATGGAGGCGCTACCAGGAGACAGGCCAGTACATCAGGAGACGTGGAGGAGGCCGTAGGAGGGCAACAACCCAGCAGCAGGACCGCTACCTCCGCCTTTGTGCAGGAGGAGCACTGCCAGAGCCCTGCAAAATGACCTCCAGCAGGCCACAAATGTGCATGTGTCTGCTCAAACGGTCAGAAACAGACTCCATGAGGGTGGTATGAGGGCCCGACGTCCACAGGTGGGGGTTGTGCTTACAGCCCAACACCGTGCAGGACGTTTGGCACTTGCCAGAGAACACCAAGATTGACAAATTCGCCACTGGCGCCCTGTGCTCTTCACAGATGAAAGCAGGTTCACACTGAGCACATGTGACAGAGTCTGAAGACGCCCTGGAGAACGTTCTGCTGCCTGCAACATCCTCCAGCATGACCGGTTTGGCGGTGGGTCAGTCATGGTGTGGGGTGACCATCCGCAACCTCATCAGGAGCATGGCCAGGCGTTGTAGGGAGGTCATACAGGCACATGGAGGCCACACACACTACTGAGCCTCATTTTGACTTGTTTTAAGGACATTACATCAAAATTGGATCAGCCTGTAGTGTGGTTTTCCACTTTAATTTTGAGTGTGACTCCAAATCCAGACCTCCATGGGTTGATACATTTGATTTCCATTGATAATTTTTGTGTGATTTTGTTGTCAGCACTGTAAGGGATTTCCTCCTCTTCTTCCGAAGAGGAGAGGCGAAAAGGATCAGAGGACCAATATTGCGGCGTGGTAAGTGTCCATGGTTCGTTTAATACGTAAATGTACACATGATACTGGATACAAAAACAAGGAATGTGAAAACCCCAAACAGTCCTATCTGGTGCAAACACAGAGACAGGAACAATCACCCACAAACACACAGTGAAACCCAGGCTACCTAAGTATGATTCTCAATCAGAGACAACTAATGACACCTGCCTTTGATTGAGAACCATACTAGGCCGAAACATAGAAATACCCAAATCATAGAAAAACAAACATAGATTGCCCACCCCAACTCACGCCCTGACCATACTAAATAATGACAAAACAAAGGAAATAAAGGTCAGAACGTGACAAGCACATTCAACTATGTAAAGAAAAAAGTATTTAATAAGAATATTTCATTCATTCAGATCTAGGATGTGTTATTTTAGTGTTTTGAGCAGTGCATATATTTATATATAAAATATATTTATACATAAATAAATGGTGGGACCAACAGCAATAATAATAGTAGTAGTGGACATGGGATTACCATTAACAACAACAACAATATTCATCAGAACAAGAATACATTAAAGCAGTGGTAGTAGACCAGTGTCAACATGACTGAGAAGACACATGACGTGGTATGACAGACAAAACAAAACAAGATGGGAAATATTATCAACATTACTTTGCACTTTTCACTGGCTGTTCCTCAGGTTGTGGCAGGAGGACACATATTTGACTGCCAAAATAGCACATTTTGGGTTTTCACCAAATAAATATTTCTTCATCTTTTATAGTTTCAATTTCTTTGTATTGAGTTATAATTTTGGGGAAAAAATATTCTCTTAGGTCTGAGTATTTGTCACAGAGTAATAGGAAATGCAGCTCTGTCTCTACCTCTCCCCTGGAGCAGAGTGAGCACAGCCTGTCCTCTCTGGGCAGCCAGGTTTGTCTGTGACGACCGGTCTCCATAGCCAGACAGTCCTCTCTGGGCAGCCAGGTTTGTCTGTGACGACCGGTCTCCATAGCCAGACTGTCCTCTCTGGGCAGCCAGGTTTGTCTGTGACGACCGGTCTCTATAGCCAGACTGTCCTCTCTGGGCAGCCAGGTTTGTCTGTGACGACCGGTCTCTATAGCCAGACTGTCCTCTCTGGGCAGCCAGGTTTGTCTGTGACGACCGGTCTCTATAGCCAGACTGTGCTCACTGAGTCTGTACCTAGTCAATGTTTTCCTCAGTTTTCTATCAGTCACAGTGGTCAGATAGTCTGCCACCATGTACTGTCTGTTTAGAGACAAATAGCATTGAAGTTTACTCTGAGTGCTGTCCTGAGGCTCTATGGGGTTGGTTTGGGTTGGTGAACTGAGCCTCAGAACCAGCTAGCTGAGGGGACTCTTCTCTTGTTTCATCTCTTGACATTGTAGAGCTGTGTGATGGAATGTTTTCGGGTCACTTGTTTTTAGGATGGTTGTAAAATTTGATGGCTCTTTTTTCTATTCGAATGAGGAGGGAGTATTGGCCCAATTCTGCTCTACATGCATTATTTTGAGTTTTTCTTTCAATTGGATGTTTGTCCCATTTGGTCAATTCATAAAACAAAACAAGATGGGAAATATTATTAACATTACTTTGCACTTTTCACTGGCTGTCCCTCAGGTTGTGGTATCTCTCTCTCTCTCTCTGTATGTCTCTCTCTCTCTGTCTCTCTCTCTCTCTCTCTCTCTCTCTCTCTCTCTCTGTATATCTCTCTCTCTCTGTATACCTCTCTCTCTGTCTCGCTCTTTCTCTGTATATCTCTCTCTCTGTCTCGCTCTTTCTCTGTATCTCTCTCTCTCTCTCTGTATATCTCTCTCTCTCTCTGTATCTCTCTCTCTCTCTCTGTATCTCTCTCTCTGTATATCTGTCTCTCTATCTCGCTCTTTCTTGTATATTTCTCTCTCTGTATATCTCTCTCTCTCTGTATATATCTCTCTATGTATATATATCTCTCTCTGTATCTCTCTCTCTGTATATCTCTCTCTCTGTATATCTCTCTCTCTGTATATCTCTCTCTCTGTACATCTCTCTCTCTCTGTACATCTCTCTCTGTCTTGCTCTCTCTCTGTATATCTCTCTGTCTCTGTATATCTCTCTCTCTGTAAATCTCTATCTCTCTCTCTGTATATATCTTTCTCTCTCAGTATATATCTCTCTCTCTGTATCTCTCTCTCTCTCTCTGTATATCTCTCTCTCTGTCTCGCTCTCTCTCTGTATATCTCTCTCTGTATATCTCTCTCTCTGTATATCTCTCTCTCTGTCTCGCTCTCTCTCTGTATATATATATCTCTCTCTGTCGCACTCTCTCTCTGTATATCTCTATCTCTCTGTATATCTCTTTCTCTGTATATCTCTCTCTCTGCATATGCCTCTCTCTGTCTCGCTCTCTCTCTGTATATATCTCTCTCTGTATATCTCTCTCTCTCTCTGTATCTCTCTCCCAGCACTGTTCACTACTACTGCTGTAATGTACACTGACAAACCCAAAACAAGCACTGTCACCACCTGTCACTACTCATGAGCGTGCATGTGTTTCCGTGAAGCATCAGTGCGTGTGTGTGCGTGTGTGTGTGTGTGTGTGTGTGTGTGTGTGTGTGACGGTCTTAAATATGTTGATGATTTTGTGTCAGGACATACTCTGACAGGACACACACACACTCGTCAGATCTACACATTAAGCGCTGTCATCCCACTGAAACAGGAGATTTTTAATTGGGCCTGTTCCTGAAATACTCAACACAATCTGAAAGGGATGGCCCGTCAGTTTGACCAATCACAGAGGTATTGTTAACTTCCTGGTGCTATTCATAGAGTATTCCCATGTGTCTCTGCTGGGGGCAGAGAGGAAACACTAGCAACATGTATTCCCACATCATCATCACAGAGACTAGGACAGGGAGAGAGGCTTCACACACTGCTGAAAACAAGTCCCACAGTCATGTATCTGTACTGCAGAATGATGTGTGGTACGTTAGCGAGGGGGTTATGCAAAGGTCAGGCAAAGGTTAGATATCATATCCTACTTTGTTAAACATGAGGAAACCACATAATTCATGCCAGAACGTGGAAACCATAAGATGTCATGGAAATAACTTCTTGAAGGTTCATAAAGATATATGTTATAGAAAACTAGACCTGTACTGTGTACCTAGTTCCCTTTGAGGGAGTTTACTCATCTAGGTTGACTGGAAAGAAGAGAGGGATAGAGTTACATAGGAAGAGAAGAGAGAGAGATACAGAGGAAGAGAAGAGAGAGAGAGATACAGAGGAAGAGAAGAGAGAGTTACAGAGGAAGAGAAGAGAGGGAGAGAGTTACAGAGGATGAGAAGAGAGAGAGAGATACAGAGGAAGAGAAGAGAGAGTTACAGAGGAAGAGAAGAGAGGGAGAGAGTTACAGAGGATGAGAAAAGAGGGAGAGAGTTACAGAGGAAGAGAAGAGAGAGTTACAGAGGAAGAGAAGAGAGAGTTACAGAGAGAGAGTTACAGAGGAAGAGAAGAGAGAGAGTTACAGAGGAAGAGAAGAGAGAGTTACAGAGGAAGAGAAGAGAGAGTTACAGAGAGAGAGAGTTACAGAGGAAGAGAAGAGAGAGTTACAGAGGAAGAGAAGAGAGAGAGTTACAGAGGAAGAGAAGAGAGAGTTACAGAGAGAGAGTTACAGAGGAAGAGAAGAGAGAGTTACGGAGGAAGAGAAGAGAGAGAGAGTTACAGAGGAAGAGAAGAGAGAGAGTTACAGAGAGAGAGTTACAGAGGAAGAGAAGAGAGAGTTACAGAGGAAGAGAAGAGAGAGAGTTACAGAGGAAGAGAAGAGAGAGTTACGGAGGAAGAGAAGAGAGAGAGAGTTACAGAGGAAGAGAAGAGAGAGAGTTACAGAGAGAGAGTTACAGAGGAAGAGAAGAGAGAGTTACAGAGTAAGAGAAGAGAGAGAGTTACAGAGGAAGAGAAGAGAGAGAGTTACAGAGGAAGAGAAGACAGAGAGAGAATTACAGAGGAAGAGAAGAGAGAGTTACAGAGGAAGAGAAGACAGAGTTACAGAGGAAGAGAAGAGAGAGAGAGAATTACAGAGGAAGAGAAGAGAGAGAGAATTACAGAGGAAGAGAAGACAGAGAGAATTACAGAGGAAGAGAAGCGAGAGTTATAGAGGAAGAGAAGACAGAGAGAGAGTTACAGAGGAAGAGAAGACAGAGAGAGAATTACAGAGGAAGAGAAGAGAGAGAGAGAGTTACAGAGGAAGAGAAGAGAGAGAGAGAGTTACAGAGGAAGAGAAGAGAGGGAGCGAGTTACAGAGGAAGAGAAGAGAGAGTTACAGAGGAAGAGAAGAGAGGGAGAGAGTTACAGAGGAAGAGAAGACAGAGAGAGAATTACAGAGGAAGAGAAGAGAGGGAGAGAGTTACAGAGGAAGAGAAGAGAGGGAGAGAGTTACAGAGGAAGAGAAGAGAGAGTTACGGAGGAAGAGAAGAGAGTTACAGAGGAAGAGAAGACAGAGAGAGAATTACAGAGGAAGAGAAGAGAGAGTTACAGAGGAAGAGAAGAGAGAGAGAGAGTTACAGAGGAAGAGAAGAGAGGGAGAGAGTTACAGAGGAAGAGAAGAAAGAGAGAGAGTTACAGAGGAAGAGAAGAGAGAGTTACAGAGGAAGAGAAGAGAGGGAGAGAGTTACAGAGGAAGAGAAGAGAGAGAGTTACAGAGGAAGAGAAGAGAGAGTTACAGAGGAAGAGAAGAGAGAGTTACAGAGGAAGAGAAGACAGAGAGAATTACAGAGGAAGAGAAGAGAGAGTTACAGAGGAAGAGAAGACAGAGAGAGAGTTACAGAGGAAGAGAAGAGAGAGTTACAGAGGAAGAGAAGAGAGAGTTACAGAGGAAGAGAAGAGAGAGAGAGAATTACAGAGGAAGAGAAGACAGAGAGAGAATTACAGAGGAAGAGAAGTGAGAGTTATAGAGGAAGAGAAGAGAGAGAGAGTTACAGAGGAAGAGAAGAGAGAGAGAGAGTTACAGAGGAAGAGAAGAGAGGGAGCGAGTTACAGAGGAAGAGAAGAGCGAGAGTTACAGAGAGAGAGTTACAGAGGAAGAGAAGAGAGAGTTACAGAGGAAGAGAAGAGAGAGAGTTACAGAGGAAGAGAAGAGAGAGAGAGTTACAGAGGAAGAGAAGAGAGGGAGAGAGTTACAGAGGAAGAGAAGAGAGAGTTACAGAGGAAGAGAAGAGAGAGTTACAGAGGAAGAGAAGACAGAGAGAGAATTACAGAGGAAGAGAAGAGGGAGAGAGTTACAGAGGAAGAGAAGAGAGGGAGAGAGTTACAGAGGAAGAGAAGAGAGAGTTACAGAGGAAGAGAAGAGAGGGAGAGAGTTACCGAGGAAGAGAAGAGAGGGAGAGAGTTACAGAGGAAGAGAAGAGAGAGTTACAGAGGAAGAGAAGAGAGAGTTACAGAGGAAGAGAAGACAGAGAGAGAATTACAGAGGAAGAGAAGAGAGAGAGAGAGTTACAGAGGAAGAGAAGAGAGGGAGAGAGTTACAGAGGAAGAGAAGAAAGGGAGAGAGTTACAGAGGAAGAGAAGAGCGAGAGTTACAGAGAGAGAGTTACAGAGGAAGAGAAGAGAGAGTTACAGAGGAAGAGAAGAGAGAGAGTTACAGAGGAAGAGAAGAGAGAGAGAGTTACAGAGGAAGAGAAGAGAGGGAGAGAGTTACAGAGGAAGAGAAGAGAGGGAGAGAGTTACAGAGGAAGAGAAGAGAGAGTTACAGAGGAAGAGAAGAGAGAGTTACAGAGGAAGAGAAGACAGAGAGAATTACAGAGGAAGAGAAGAGAGAGTTACAGAGGAAGAGAAGACAGAGAGAGAGTTACAGAGGAAGAGAAGAGAGAGTTACAGAGGAAGAGAAGAGAGAGTTACAGAGGAAGAGAAGAGAGAGAGAGAATTACAGAGGAAGAGAAGACAGAGAGAGAATTACAGAGGAAGAGAAGTGAGAGTTATAGAGGAAGAGAAGAGAGAGAGAGTTACAGAGGAAGAGAAGAGAGAGAGAGAGTTACAGAGGAAGAGAAGAGAGGGAGCGAGTTACAGAGGAAGAGAAGAGCGAGAGTTACAGAGGAAGAGAAGAGAGAGAGAGTTACAGAGGAAGAGAAGACAGAGTTACAGAGGATGAGAAGAGAGGGAGAGAGTTACAGAGGAAGAGAAGAGAGAGTTACAGAGGAAGAGAAGAGAGAGTTACAGAGAGAGAGTTACAGAGGAAGAGAAGAGAGAGTTACGGAGGAAGAGAAGAGAGAGAGAGTTACAGAGGAAGAGAAGAGAGAGAGTTACAGAGAGAGAGTTACAGAGGAAGAGAAGAGAGAGTTACAGAGGAAGAGAAGAGAGAGAGTTACAGAGGAAGAGAAGAGAGAGTTACGGAGGAAGAGAAGAGAGAGAGAGTTACAGAGGAAGAGAAGAGAGAGAGTTACAGAGAGAGAGTTACAGAGGAAGAGAAGAGAGAGTTACAGAGGAAGAGAAGAGAGAGAGTTACAGAGGAAGAGAAGAGAGAGTTACAGAGAGAGAGTTACAGAGGAAGAGAAGAGAGAGAGTTACAGAGGAAGAGAAGAGAGAGTTACAGAGGAAGAGAAGAGAGAGTTACAGAGAGAGAGAGTTACAGAGGAAGAGAAGAGAGAGTTACAGAGGAAGAGAAGAGAGAGAGTTACAGAGGAAGAGAAGAGAGAGTTACAGAGGAAGAGAAGAGAGAGAGTTACAGAGAGAGTTACAGAGGAAGAGAAGAGAGAGTTACAGAGGAAGAGAAGAGAGAGAGTTACAGAGGAAGAGAAGAGAGAGAGAGTTACAGAGGAAGAGAAGACAGAGTTACAGAGGATGAGAAGAGAGGGAGAGAGTTACAGAGGAAGAGAAGAGAGAGTTACAGAGGAAGAGAAGAGAGAGTTACAGAGAGAGAGTTACAGAGGAAGAGAAGAGAGAGTTACGGAGGAAGAGAAGAGAGAGAGAGTTACAGAGGAAGAGAAGAGAGAGAGTTACAGAGAGAGAGTTACAGAGGAAGAGAAGAGAGAGTTACAGAGGAAGAGAAGAGAGAGAGTTACAGAGGAAGAGAAGAGAGAGTTACGGAGGAAGAGAAGAGAGAGAGAGTTACAGAGGAAGAGAAGAGAGAGAGTTACAGAGAGAGAGTTACAGAGGAAGAGAAGAGAGAGTTACAGAGTAAGAGAAGAGAGAGAGTTACAGAGGAAGAGAAGAGAGAGAGAGTTACAGAGGAAGAGAAGACAGAGTTACAGAGGAAGAGAAGACAGAGAGAGAATTACAGAGGAAGAGAAGAGAGAGTTACAGAGGAAGAGAAGACAGAGTTACAGAGGAAGAGAAGAGAGAGAGAGAATTACAGAGGAAGAGAAGAGAGAGAGAGAATTACAGAGGAAGAGAAGACAGAGAGAGAATTACAGAGGAAGAGAAGCGAGAGTTATAGAGGAAGAGAAGACAGAGAGAGAGTTACAGAGGAAGAGAAGACAGAGAGAGAATTACAGAGGAAGAGAAGAGAGAGAGAGAGTTACAGAGGAAGAGAAGAGAGAGAGAGAGTTACAGAGGAAGAGAAGAGAGGGAGCGAGTTACAGAGGAAGAGAAGAGAGAGTTACAGAGGAAGAGAAGAGAGGGAGAGAGTTACAGAGGAAGAGAAGACAGAGAGAGAATTACAGAGGAAGAGAAGAGAGGGAGAGAGTTACAGAGGAAGAGAAGAGAGAGAGTTACAGAGGAAGAGAAGAGAGAGTTACAGAGGAAGAGAAGAGAGAGAGTTACAGAGAGAGTTACAGAGGAAGAGAAGAGAGAGTTACAGAGGAAGAGAGAGAGAGAGTTAGAGGAAGAGAAGAAGAGAGAGTTACAGAGGAAGAGAAGACAGAGTTACAGAGGAAGAAGAGAGGGAGAGAGTTACAGAGGAAGAGAAGAGAGAGTTACAGAGGAAGAGAAGAGAGAGTTACAGAGAGAGAGTTACAGAGGAAGAGAAGAGAGAGTTACGGAGGAAGAGAAGAGAGAGAGAGTTACAGAGGAAGAGAAGAGAGAGAGTTACAGAGAGAGAGTTACAGAGGAAGAGAAGAGAGAGTTACAGAGGAAGAGAAGAGAGAGTTACAGAGGAAGAGAAGAGAGAGTTAGGAGGAAGAGGAAGAGAGAGAGAGAGTTACAGAGAAGGAAGAGAGAGAAGAGAGAGAGAGTTACAGAGGAAGAGAAGAGAGAGTTACAGAGGAAGAGAAGAGAGAGTTACAGAGGAAGAGAAGAGAGAGTTACAGAGAGAGAGTTACAGAGGAGAGAGAGAGAGAGTTACAGAGGAAGAGAAGAGAGAGTTACAGAGGAAGAGAAGAGAGAGTTACAGAGAGAGAGTTACAGAGGAAGAGAAGAGAGAGTTACAGAGGAAGAGAGAGAGAGAGTTACAGAGGAAGAGAAGAGAGAGTTACAGAGGAAGAGAAGAGAGAGAGTTACAGAGAGAGTTACAGAGGAAGAGAAGAGAGAGTTACAGAGGAAGAGAAAGAGAGAGTTACAGAGGAAGAGAAGAGAGAGAGAGTTACAGAGGAAGAGAGAGAGGGAGAGAGTTACAGAGGAAGAGAAGAGAGAGTTACAGAGGAAGAGAAGAGAGAGTTACAGAGAGAGAGTTAAGAGGAAAGAAGAGAGAGTTACGGAGGAAGAGAAGAGAGAGAGAGTTACAGAGGAAGAGAAGAGAGAGAGTTACAGAGAGAGAGTTACAGAGGAAGAGAAGAGAGAGTTACAGAGGAAGAGAAGAGAGAGTTACAGAGGAAGAGAAGAGAGAGAGTTACGGAGGAAGAGAAGAGAGAGAGAGTTACAGAGGAAGAGAAGAGAGAGAGTTACAGAGAGAGAGTTACAGAGGAAGAGAAGAGAGAGTTACAGAGTAAGAGAAGAGAGAGAGTTACAGAGGAAGAGAAGAGAGAGAGAGTTACAGAGGAAGAGAAGACAGAGAGAGAATTACAGAGGAAGAGAAGAGAGAGTTACAGAGGAAGAGAAGACAGAGTTACAGAGGAAGAGAAGAGAGAGAGAGAATTACAGAGGAAGAGAAGAGAGAGAGAGAATTACAGAGGAAGAGAAGACAGAGAGAGAATTACAGAGGAAGAGAGAGAGTTATAGAGGAAGAGAAGACAGAGAGAGAGTTACAGAGGAAGAGAAGACAGAGAGAGAGTTACAGAGAAGGAAGAGAAGAGAGAGTTACAGAGGAAGAGAAGAGAGAGAGAGAGTTACAGAGGAAGAGAAAGAGGGAGAGTTACAGAGGAAGAGAAGAGAGAGTTACAGAGGAAGAGAAGAGAGGGAGAGAGTTACAGAGGAAAGAAGACAGAGAGAGAATTACAGAGGAAGAGAAGAGAGGAGAGAGTTACAGAGGAAGAGAAGAGAGGGAGAGAGTTACAGAGGAAGAGAAGAGAGAGTTACGGAGGAAGAGAAGAGAGTTACAGAGGAAGAGAAGACAGAGAGAGAGTTACAGAGGGAGAGAGAGACAGAGGAAGAGAAGACAGAGTTACAGAGGATGAGAAGAGAGGGAGAGAGTTACAGAGGAAGAGAAGAGAGAGTTACAGAGAAGGAAGAGAGAGTTACAGAGAGAGAGTTACAGAGGAAGAGAAGAGAGAGTTACGGAGGAAGAGAAGAGAGAGAGAGAGTTACAGAGGAAGAGAAGAGCGAGAGAAGGAAGAGAGAGTTACAGAGGAAGAGAAGAGAGAGAGTTACAGAGGAAGAGAAGAGAGAGAGAGTTACAGAGGAAGAGAAGAGAGGGAGAGAGTTACAGAGGAAGAGAAGAGAGGGAGAGAGTTACAGAGGAAGAGAAGAGAGAGTTACAGAGGAAGAGAAGAGAGAGAGAGTTACAGAGGAAGAGAAGAGAGAGTTACAGAGGAAGAGAAGAGAGAGTTACAGAGGAAGAGAAGAGAGAGAGAGAATTACAGAGGAAGAGAAGACAGAGAGAGAATTACAGAGGAAGAGAAGTGAGAGTTATAGAGGAAGAGAAGAGAGAGAGAGTTACAGAGGAAGAGAAGAGAGAGAGAGAGTTACAGAGGAAGAGAAGAGAGGAGAGTTACAGAGGAAGAGAAGAGCGAGAGTTACAGAGAGAGAGTTACAGAGGAAAAGAGAGAGAGTTACAGAGGAAGAGAAGAGAGAGAGTTACAGAGGAAGAGAAGAGAGAGTTACAGAGGAAGAGAAGAGAGGGAGAGAGTTACAGAGGAAGAGAAGAGAGAGTTACAGAGGAAGAGAAGAGAGAGTTACAGAGGAAGAGAAGACAGAGAGAGAATTACAGAGGAAGAGAAGAGGGAGAGAGTTACAGAGGAAGAGAAGAGAGGGAGAGAGTTACAGAGGAAGAGAAGAGAGAGTTACAGAGGAAGAGAAGAGAGGGAGAGAGTTACCGAGGAAGAGAAGAGAGGGAGAGAGTTACAGAGGAAGAGAAGAGAGAGTTACAGAGGAAGAGAAGAGAGAGTTACAGAGGAAGAGAAGACAGAGAGAGAATTACAGAGGAAGAGAAGAGAGAGAGAGTTACAGAGGAAGAGAAGAGAGGGAGAGAGTTACAGAGGAAGAGAAGAAAGGGAGAGAGTTACAGAGGAAGAGAAGAGAGAGTTACAGAGGAAGAGAAGAGAGGGAGAGAGTTACAGAGGATGAGAAGAGAGAGAGAGATACAGAGGAAGAGAAGAGAGAGTTACAGAGGAAGAGAAGAGAGGGAGAGAGTTACAGAGGATGAGAAAAGAGGGAGAGAGTTACAGAGGAAGAGAAGAGAGAGTTACAGAGGAAGAGAAGAGAGAGTTACAGAGAGAGAGTTACAGAGGAAGAGAAGAGAGAGAGTTACAGAGGAAGAGAAGAGAGAGTTACAGAGGAAGAGAAGACAGAGTTACAGAGAGAGAGAGTTACAGAGGAAGAGAAGAGAGAGTTACAGAGGAAGAGAAGAGAGAGAGTTACAGAGGAAGAGAAGAGAGAGTTACAGAGAGAGAGTTACAGAGGAAGAGAAGAGAGAGAGTTACAGAGGAAGAGAGAGAGTTACAGAGGAAGAGAAGAGAGAGTTACAGAGAGAGAGTTACAGAGGAAGAGAGAGAGTTACAGAGGAAGAGAAGAGAGAGAGTTACAGAGGAAGAGAAGAGAGAGTTACAGAGGAAGAGAAAGAGAGAGTTACAGAGAGAGTTACAGAGGAAGAGAAGAGAGAGTTACAGAGGAAGAGAAAGAGAGTTACAGAGGAAGAAGAGAGAGTTACAGAGAGAGAGTTACAGAGGAAGAGAAGAGAGAGTTACGGAGGAAGAGAAGAGAGAGAGAGTTACAGAGGAAGAGAAGAGAGAGAGTTACAGAGAGAGAGTTAAGAGAAGAGAGAGTTACAGAGGAAGAGAGAGAGAGAGTTACAGAGGAAGAGAAGAGAGAGAGAGTTACAGAGGAAGAGAAGAGAGGGAGAGAGTTACAGAGGAAGAAGAGAGGGAGAGAGTTACAGAGGAAGAGAAGAGAGAGTTACAGAGGAAGAGAAGAGAGAGTTACAGAGGAAGAGAAGACAGAGAGAATTACAGAGGAAGAGAAGAGAGAGAGTTACAGAGGAAGAGAAGACAGAGAGAGAGTTACAGAGGAAGAGAAGAGAGAGTTACAGAGGAAGAAGAGAGAGTTACAGAGGAAGAAGAGAGAGAGAGAATTACAGAGGAAGAGAAGACAGAGAGAGAATTACAGAGGAAGAGAAGAGAGTTATAGAGGAAGAGAAGAGAGAGAGAGTTACAGAGGAAGAGAAGAGAGAGAGAGAGTTACAGAGGAAGAGAAGAGAGGGAGAGAGTTACAGAGGAAGAGAAGAGCGAGAGTTACAGAGAGAGAGTTACAGAGGAAGAGAAGAGAGAGTTACAGAGGAAGAGAAGAGAGAGAGTTACAGAGGAAGAGAAGAGAGAGAGAGTTACAGAGGAAGAGAAGAGAGGGAGAGAGTTACAGAGGAAGAGAAGAGAGAGTTACAGAGGAGAGAAGAGAGAGTTACAGAGGAAGAAGAAGAGAGAGAATTACAGAGGAAGAGAAGAGGGAGAGAGTTACAGAGGAAGAGAAGAGAGGGAGAGAGTTACAGAGGAAGAGAAGAGAGAGTTACAGAGGAAGAGAAGAAGAGAGAGTTACCGAGGAAGAGAAGAGAGGGAGAGAGTTACAGAGGAAGAGAAGAGAGAGTTACAGAGGAAGAGAAGAGAGAGTTACAGAGGAAGAGAAGACAGAGAGAGAATTACAGAGGAAGAGAAGAGAGAGAGAGTTACAGAGGAAGAGAAGAGAGAGAGAGTTACAGAGGAAGAGAAGAAAGGGAGAGTTACAGAGGAAGAGAAGAGAGAGTTACAGAGGAAGAGAAGAGAGGGAGAGAGTTACAGAGGATGAGAAAGAGAGAGAGATACAGAGGAAGAGAAGAGAGAGTTACAGAGGAAGAGAAGAGAGGGGAGAGAGTTACAGAGGATGAGAAAAGAGGGAGAGAGTTACAGAGGAAAGAAGAGAGAGTTACAGAGGAAGAGAAGAGAGTTACAGAGAGAGAGTTACAGAGGAAGAGAGAGAGAGAGTTACAGAGGAAGAGAAGAGAGAGTTACAGAGGAGAGAAGACAGAGTTACAGAGAGAGAGAGTTACAGAGGAAGAGAAGAGAGAGTTACAGAGGAAGAGAAGAGAGAGAGTTACAGAGGAAGAGAAGAGTTACAGAGAGAGAGTTACAGAGGAAGAGAAGAGAGAGAGTTACAGAGGAAGAGAAGAGAGAGTTACAGAGGAAGAGAAGAGAGAGTTACAGAGAGAGAGAGTTACAGAGGAGAGAAGAGAGAGTTACAGAGGAAGAGAGAAGAGAGAGTTACAGAGGAAGAGAAAGAGAGTTACAGAGGAAGAGAAGAGAGAGAGTTACAGAGAGAGTTACAGAGGAAGAGAAGAGAGAGTTACAGAGGAAGAGAAGAGAGAGAGTTACAGAGGAAGAGAAGAGAGAGAGAGTTACAGAGGAAGAGAAGACAGAGTTACAGAGGATGAGAAGAGAGGGAGAGAGTTACAGAGGAAGAGAAAGAGAGTTACAGAGGAAAGAGAAGAGAGAGTTACAGAGAGAGAGTTACAGAGGAAGAGAAGAGAGAGTTACGGAGGAAGAGAGAGAGAGAGTTACAGAGGAAGAGAAAGAGAGAGTTACAGAGAGAGAGTTACAGAGGAAGAGAAGAGAGAGTTACAGAGGAAGAGAAGAGAGAGAGTTACAGAGGAAGAGAAAGAGAGAGTTACGGAGGAAGAGAAGAGAGAGAGAGTTACAGAGGAAGAGAAGAGAGAGAGTTACAGAGAGAGAGTTACAGAGGAAGAGAAGAGAGAGTTACAGAGGAAGAGAAGAGAGAGAGAGTTACAGAGGAAGAGAAGACAGAGTTACAGAGGAAGAGAAGACAGAGAGAGAATTACAGAGGAAAGAGAGAGAGAGAGAATTACAGAGGAAGAGAAGACAGAGTTACAGAGGAAGAGAGAGAGAGAGAATTACAGAGGAAGAGAAGAGAGAGAGAATTACAGAGGAGAGAAGAGAGAGAGAGAATTACAGAGGAAGAGAAGACAGAGAGAGAATTACAGAGAAAGAGAAGCGAGAGTTATAGAGGAGAGAAGACAGAGAGAGAGTTACAGAGGAAGAGAAGACAGAGAGAGAATTACAGAGGAAGAGAAGAGAGAGAGAGTTACAGAGGAAGAGAAGAGAGAGTTACAGAGGAAGAGAAGAGAGGGAGAGTTACAGAGGAAGAGAAGAGAGAGTTACAGAGAAGAGAAGAGAGGGAGAGAGTTACAGAGGAAGAGAAGACAGAGAGAGAATTACAGAGGAAGAGAAGAGAGGGAGAGAGTTACAGAGGAAGAGAAGAGAGGGAGAGAGTTACAGAGGAAGAGAAGAGAGAGTTACGGAGGAAGAGAAGAGAGTTACAGAGGAAGAGAAGAGAGTTACAGAGGAAGAGAAGACAGAGAGAGAATTACAGAGGAAGAGAAGAGAGAGTTACAGAGGAAGAGAAGAGAGAGAGAGAGTTACAGAGGAAGAGAAGAGAGGGAGAGAGTTACAGAGGAAGAGAAGAAAGGGAGAGAGTTACAGAGGAAGAGAAGAGAGAGTTACAGAGGAAGAGAAGAGAGGGAGAGAGTTACAGAGGAAGAGAAGAGAGAGAGTTACAGAGGAAGAGAAGACAGAGTTACAGAGGATGAGAAGAGAGGGAGAGAGTTACAGAGGAAGAGAAGAGAGAGTTACAGAGGAAGAGAAGAGAGAGTTACAGAGAGAGAGTTACAGAGGAAGAGAAGAGAGAGTTACGGAGGAAGAGAAGAGAGAGAGAGAGTTACAGAGGAAGAGAAGAGCGAGAGTTACAGAGAGAGAGTTACAGAGGAAGAGAAGAGAGAGTTACAGAGGAAGAGAAGAGAGAGAGTTACAGAGGAAGAGAAGAGAGAGAGAGTTACAGAGGAAGAGAAGAGAGGGAGAGAGTTACAGAGGAAGAGAAGAGAGGGAGAGAGTTACAGAGGAAGAGAAGAGAGAGTTACAGAGGAAGAGAAGAGAGAGTTACAGAGGAAGAGAAGACAGAGAGAATTACAGAGGAAGAGAAGAGAGAGTTACAGAGGAAGAGAAGACAGAGAGAGAGTTACAGAGGAAGAGAAGAGAGAGTTACAGAGGAAGAGAAGAGAGAGTTACAGAGGAAGAGAAGAGAGAGAGAGAATTACAGAGGAAGAGAAGACAGAGAGAGAATTACAGAGGAAGAGAAGTGAGAGTTATAGAGGAAGAGAAGAGAGAGAGAGTTACAGAGGAAGAGAAGAGAGAGAGAGAGTTACAGAGGAAGAGAAGAGAGGGAGCGAGTTACAGAGGAAGAGAAGAGCGAGAGTTACAGAGAGAGAGTTACAGAGGAAGAGAAGAGAGAGTTACAGAGGAAGAGAAGAGAGAGAGTTACAGAGGAAGAGAAGAGAGAGTTACAGAGGAAGAGAAGAGAGGGAGAGAGTTACAGAGGAAGAGAAGAGAGAGTTACAGAGGAAGAGAAGACAGAGAGAGAATTACAGAGGAAAGAAGAGGAGAGAGAGTTACAGAGGAAGAGAAGAGGGAGAGAGTTACAGAGGAAGAGAAGAGAGGGAGAGAGTTACAGAGGAAGAAGAAGAGAGAAGAGTTACAGAGGAAGAGAAGAGAGAGAGAGTTACAGAGGAAGAGAAGAGAGAGAGAGTTAAGAGGAAGAGAAGAGAGAGTTACAGAGGAAGAGAAGAGAGAGTTACAGAGGAAGAGAAGAGAGAGTTACAGAGGAAGAGAAGACAGAGAGAGAATTACAGAGGAAGAGAAGAGGGAGAGAGTTACAGAGGAAGAGAAGAGAGGGAGAGAGTTACAGAGGAAGAGAAGAGAGAGTTACAGAGGAAGAGAAGAGAGGGAGTTACAGAGGAAGAGAAGAGAGAGAGAGTTACAGAGGAAGAGAAGAGAGGAGAGAGTTACAGAGGAAGAGAAGAGAGAGTTACAGAGGAAGAGAAGAGAGAGTTACAGAGGAAGAGAAGACAGAGAGAGAATTACAGAGGAAGAGAAGAGAGAGAGTTACAGAGGGAAGAAGAGAGGGAGAGAGTTACAGAGGAAGAGAAGAGAGAGTTACAGAGGAAGAAGAGAGAGGGAGAGAGTTACCGAGGAAGAGAAGAGAGGAGAGAGAGTTACAGAGGAAGAAGAGAGAGTTACAGAGGAAGAGAAGAGACAGAAGAGGAAGAGAGAGAGAGTTACAGAGGAAGAGAGAAGAGAGAGTTACAGAGGAAGAGAAGAGGAGAGAGAGTTACAGAGGAAGAGAGAAGAGGAGAGAGTTACAGAGAGAGAGGGAGAGAGTTACAGAGGAAGAGAAGAGAGAGAGTTACAGAGGAAGAGAAGAGAGAGAGAGTTACAGAGGAAGAGAAGAGAGGGAGAGAGTTACAGAGGAAGAGAAGAGAGAGTTACAGAGGAAGAGAAGAGAGAGTTACAGAGGAAGAGAAGACAGAGAGAGAATTACAGAGGAAGAGAAGAGGGAGAGAGTTACAGAGGAAGAGAAGAGAGGGAGAGAGTTACAGAGGAAGAGAAGAGAGAGTTACAGAGGAAGAGAAGAGAGGGAGAGAGTTACCGAGGAAGAGAAGAGAGGGAGAGAGTTACAGAGGAAGAGAAGAGAGAGTTACAGAGGAAGAGAAGACAGAGAGAGAATTACAGAGGAAGAGAAGAGAGAGTTACAGAGGAAGAGAAGAGAGAGTTACAGAGGAAGAGAAGAGAGAGAGAGAGTTACAGAGGAAGAGAAGAGAGGGAGAGAGTTACAGAGGAAGAGAAGAAAGGGAGAGAGTTACAGAGGAAGAGAAGAGAGAGTTACAGAGGAAGAGAAGAGAGGGAGAGAGTTACAGAGGAAGAGAAGAGAGAGAGGGTTACAGAGGAAGAGAGTGAGAATGAAGGACGAGGTGAGGAGTATGGAGAATATGTGAGGGACATGGTGAAAGAGGGATGCAACGGGGGAAACAAGCCTCCGTGTGTGTGTGTGTGTGTGTGTGCGTGCCCTGGAGGAGGCCATCAGAGAGCTCAGTCTCAGTGCGTTTATGTGGAAAGTGCTCCTGTCTCCTCACATCAATTTGCACAGCCTCTACCCTTTCAGAGTGTCTCTTCCTCCCTCCCTCTCTCTCGTTATCACTCTCTCCTTTCCTCCTTCCTGTTGGTTTCCCATCTCTTTCTTTCATATCTCCTTTTCTTTTCTCTCAGTCTCCATCTCACTATTCTCACTCTCCCTCACTTCTTCCTCTGTAATCTCTCTTTCTTTAATCATTCATTTTCCTCTCTCTTTCGAAATCAAATCAAATTTAATTTGTCACATACACATGGTTAGCAGACGTTGAAATGCTTGTGCTTCTAGTTCCGACAATGCAGTAATAACCAATGAGTAATCTAACCTAACAATTTCACAACTACTACCTTATACACACAACTGTAAAAGGATGAAGAATATGTACATACAAATATAGGAATTAGTGATGGTACAGAACGGCATAGGCAAGATGCAGTAGATGGTATCGAGTACAGTATATACATATGAGATGAGTAATGTAGGGTATGTAAACATTAAATTAAGTGGCATTATTTAAAATGGCTAGCGAATTTTGTTTTACATCAATTTTCTCATTATTAAAGTGGCTGGAGTTGAGTCAGTATTTTGGCAGCAGTCACTCAATGTTAGTGGTGGCTGTTGAACAGTCTGAAGGCCTTGAGATAGAAGCTGTTTTTAAGTCTCTCGGTCCCAGCTTTGATGCACCTGTACTGACCTCACCTTCTGGATGATAGCGGGGTGAACAGGCAGTGGCTCGGGTGGTTGTTGTCCTTGATGATCTTTATGGCCTTCCTGTGACATCGGGTGGTGTAGGTGTCCTGGAGGGCAGGTAGTTTGCCCCCGGTGATGCGTTGTGCAGACCTCACTACCCTCTGGAGAGCCTTACAGTTGTGGGCGGAGCAGTTGCCGTACCAGGCGGTAATACAGCCTGACAGGATGCTCTCGATTGTGCATCTGTAAAGGTTTGTGAGTGCTTTTGGTGACAAGCCAAATTTCTTCAGCCTCCTGAGGTTGAAGAGGCGCTGCTGCGCCTTCTTCACGACACTGTCTGTGTGGGTGGACCATTTTAGTTTGTCTATGATGTGTATGCCGAGGAACTTAAAACTTACTGCCCTCTCCACTACTGTTCCATCGATGTGGATAGGGGGCTGTTCCCTGTGCCGTTTCCTGAAGTCCATGATCATCTCCTTTGTTTTGTTGACATTGAGTGTGAGGTTATTTTCCTGACACCACACTCCGAGGGCCCTCACCTCCTCCCTGTAGGCCGTCTCGTCGTTGTTGGTATTCAAGCCTACCACTGTAGTGTCGTCTGCAAACTTGATGATTGAGTTGGAGGTGTGCATGGCCATGCAGCCGTGGGTGAACATTGAGTACAGGAGAGGGCTCAGAACGCACCCTTGTGGGGCCCCAGTGTTGGGGATCAGCAGGTTGGAGATGTTGTTACCTACCCTCACCACCTGGGGGCAGCTCATCAGGAAGCTTAATGAGGAGTTTGGAGGGTACTATGGTGTTAAATGCTGAGCTGTAGTCAATGAACAGCATTCTTACATAGGTATTCCTCTTGTCCAGATGGGTTAGGGCAGTGTGCAGTGTGGTTGCGATTGCGTCGCCTGTGGACCTACTGGGGCGGTAAGCAAATTAAAGTGGGTCTAGGGTGTCAGGTAGGTTGGAGGTGATATGGTCCTTGACTAGTCTCTCAAAGCACTTCCTGATGACGGAAGTGAGTGCTACGGGGCGGTAGTCATTTAGCTCAGTTAGGTTAGCTTTTTTGGGAACAGGAACAATGGTGTCCCTCTTGAAGCATGTGGAAACAGCAGACCGGGATAAAGATGGATTGAATATGTCCGTAAACACATTAGCCAGCTGGTCTGCGCATGCTCTGAGGACGCAGCTGGGGATGCCGTCTGGGCCGGCAGCCTTGCGAAGGTTAACAAGTTTAAATGTCTTACTCACGTTGGCTGCAGTGAAGGAGAGCCCGCAGGTTTTGGTAGCGGGCCGTGTCAGTGACACTGTATTGTCCATAAAGCGAGCAAAGAAGTTGTTTAGTTTGTCTGGGAGCCTCGACGGGGCTGGTTTTCCTTTTGAAGTCCGTGATTGACTGTAGACCCTGCCACATACCTCTCGTGTCTGAGCCGTTGAATTGTGACTCTACTTTCTCCCTCAAGCCTCCATTCATCCCTCTCTCCTCTTGCTGTGTGTGTATAGGCCCCTCCTGTCATTTAACTCATCCCTCTCTCCCTCTTTCCATCTCTCCTCTGAGATGAGCCCTCCCACACCTCAAAGTAAACAATCTTTCACCGGGGCCTAGCCAAAAGTCTGTTACACACACATGGCACCGAGCCAACGCAGGACACTTTAGGGGACAGACATGTCTCTCTCTCTCACACACACACACACACACACACACACACACACACACACACGGTTCCTGTGTTACAACACATCAGGGGCAGCAGTCTAATATCACACAGGAAACAGGAAGTGTAGATAAGAACCTGCTGAGTTAAAGGAACACTTTCTGTCAGAGGAGCTTAGGGCCCACCTGCTTTGGTTTACAGCAGAGTCAGAGTCAGGGTGTATGGATGTCACGGGGCTGGAACTGAGCCACACACACACACACACAGGAAACTTTCTATGTTTACCTGGAAACAACCAGAATGTTGGTAACTTTCAAGGATTTTATGTAACCTATCACAAGACATCTAGTGGCCCTTTTGGGTATTTCACATTATCACAGGTGTCTGTAATGGCCTAATCACATGTCAAATATATGACATAATCAAAAAAACTAAAACAAAAAATATATATATATATATATATGACAAAGCTGTAAAACATGATCCTAAATATAAACCATCAACTCAGTGAATATTGGTGTTTAATGTGAGGGTTTGAGCATGAAATATTCTTTATATGGTCTGACACACTTGTATTAATTTGACTATGTCAATATGTATTTGTTGTCCATTTCTTGGCGTCAAACTGGTGGCAGTTGTGAAAAAAGTCAATAGTTGGAATAGATACTGTATAGATACTAGTTAAATAAAGGTTAAATAAATATAATAAATAAATACTGCTTCACTCAGACTTAGCAGAGACATGAACGTCAGAACACTGGCAGAAACTCCCTCTTACTTTAAAACTGAACTGAAATACATCCAGAGTGTGAAAGGAACTTCTGCTGAAATCATTTTCATGAATAGAAAGCAGCTATGAGGAAGTACACACCACATCCCACAAGGCTTTGATAACAATCCTATCCTGATGTTGGGAGTGAGACAATGCCAGGAAAGCCATCCACTCATAGCTTCACAGTAGGGAAGCTAACAGTACTCAAATACAACACAACAGAAGAAACAATGGATGAACCAGACAACGTGTATCAAGTCAGAGTGACAAATGTAAAGAAAGACACAGAAGGAGAACAGAGAGAGGAGAGAGGAGAGAAAGGAGGAGAGAGTAGAGAGAGGAGGAGGAGAGAGAGGAAGAGAGAGTAGAGAGAGGAGGAGAGAGTAGAGAGAGGAGGAGAGAGTAGAGAGAGGAGGAGAGAGGAGAGAAAGGAGGAGAGAGTGGAGAGAGGAGGAGAGAGTAGAGAGAGGAAGAGAGAGTAGAGAGAGGAAGAGAGAGTAGAGAGAGGAGGAGGAGAGAGTAGAGAGAGGAGGAGGAGTAGAGAGAGGAGGAGGAGAGAGTACAGAGAGGAGGAGAGACTAGAGAGAGGAGGAGGAGGAGAGACTAGAGAGAGGAGGAGTAGAGAGAGGAGAGAGAGGATGAGGAGAGAGTAGAGAGAGGAGGAGGAGTAGAGAGAGGAGGAGGAGTAGAGAGAGGAGGATGAGAGAGTAGAGAGAGGAGGAGGAGTAGAGAGAGGAGGAGGAGTAGAGAGAGGAGGATGAGAGAGTAGAGAGAGGAGGAGGAGTAGAGAGAGGAGGATGAGAGAGTAGAGAGAGGAGGAGGAGTAGAGAGAGGAGGATGAGAGAGAGTAGAGAGAGGAGGAGGAGAGAGTAGAGAGAGGTGGAGAGAGTAGAGTGGAGGAGGAGTAGAGAGAGGATGAGGAGTAGAGAGAGGAGAGAGTAGAGAAAGGAGGAGGAGAGAGTAGAGAGTGGAGGAGGAGAGAGTAGAGAGAGGAGGAGGAGAGAGTAGAGATAAGAGAAGGAGAGCGTAGAGAGAGGAGGAGAGAGTAGAGAGTGGAGGAGGAGAGAGTAGAGAGAGGAGGAGGTGTAGAGAGTGGAGGAGGAGAGAGTAGAGAGAGGTGGAGAGAGTAGAGTGTGGAGGAGGAGTAGAGAGAGGAGGAGAAAGGTAGGTCAGGGGTGGAAGAAGAAATGTAAGAGAGAAAATAAAAGAGAATGGAAGAATTTGTGCAGCACAAAAAACCTAGGAGTCAGAGATAATTAATTCTAACCCACACACAATATAACGTTTTGGTGGGGACAGAGGGCAGGAGCAGGGATTGGAGGTCAGGGGTCAGAGGTTAGCAGTCAAGGTACTTACTGGAAGGTGGGCGGTCTCCTCTCTCTGGCTCCAGGGTGGGGGGTAGAGAGGGGGTGTGGCCAACCCCAGGTTCCGTTGATTGAGATTCGCTCACTGCTGATGCACGTACGGCAGAAACCGCCTCCTTGCTGACTCTGGCCACGCCCTCAATCACACTGGATGTCTGGAAGAGACAAAGATGATGACGTCAATCATCCATTTTAATAGAAAACATGCAAATGATTTACTTTCATCACTTCTGGCATTAACATAATGTACCTGGCCTGTCTGAATACAGCTCGTATCTAAATATACAACAGGAAGAGGTTTCCACAGCACATGGCATATCTACGTCACAGTCACCAAACATTACAGACAGTTTTAACTAAGTTTGTCCCACTTTCAGACAGCTCAGCAACTCAAAGCCATCGACTTCAAAGCCACCCTGCTACAGTGTTTGGGTAGTGCCATTAACTACTCAAGTGCCTTGTCTCCCAGTGTGTGTGTGTGTGTGTGTGTGTGTGCGCGCGTCTATAATATAGTGCTATTAACAACTAAGGTGCCTTGTCTTCCGGGGGACCGTTTTTAGCAGCTGTCACAGCTTTGATATAAACGGCTATAAAAAGCCAACTAGGGGCTATTCAGCAGTGGGTATTAAAGACACGTCCCTGACTGAAGTGACAGAGCCTTGACAGAGACAAAGACAGAAGGAGAGAGAGAGGGAGAAAGAGACAGCTCAGGTCTCTTTAGATGCGCATCACACTGCTCCTCTCCTCTTCCGAGACGGAGCGAGGGACGAGCATTCAAGCAAGAGCGGAAGGGCTGACCATGAAAAGAAGAGGGAAGAACAGAGGGAAGCTGTCAGAGGAGAAGGAGAAGAGGAGGAGAAGAGGAGGAGAAGAGGAAAGGTGGGTAGAGGACTTGAAAGAGGGTGTGATGGCTCCTTCCATTATCAAGTGGAAGAGACAGGCGGCGACGGCGACGCACATCTCCAGACAACATCACAGCGCTGGTCACAGGGCCTTATGAAATAAACATAGCTCTCAGCTGGAGGCAGAGAGATAGGGAGACAGACAGGGAGACAGAGAGACAGGGAGATGCAGCAGAGAGACAGGGAGGCAGACAGAGACAGGGAGATGGAGCAGAGAGACAGGGAGATGGAGCAGAGAGACGGACAGAGAGACAGGGAGACAGAGAGACAGGGAGATGGAGCAGAGAGACAGGGAGGCAGACAGAGACAGGGAGATGGCGCAGGGAGACGGACAGAGAGACAGGGAGACAGAGAGACAGGGAGATGGAGCAGAGAGACAGGGAGGCAGATAGAGACAGGGAGATGGAGCAGAGAGACAGGGAGATGGAGCAGAGAGACAGGGAGATGGAGCAGAGAGACAGGGAGATGGAGCAGAGAGACAGGGAGATGGAGCAGAGAGACAGGGAGATGGAGCAGAAAGACAGGGAGACAGACAGAGACAGGGAGATGGCGCAGGGAGACGGACAGAGAGACAGGGAGACAGATAGGGAGATGGAGCAGAGAGACAGGGAGGCAGACAGAGACAGGGAGATGGAGCAGAGAGACAGGGAGATGGAGCAGAGAGACAGGGAGATGGAGCAGAGAGACAGGGAGATGGAGCAGAGAGACAGGGAGATGGAGCAGAGAGACAGACAGGGAGATGGAGAAGAGAGACAGACAGGGAGATGGAGAAGAGAGACAGACAGAGAGACAGACAGAGAGACAAAGACAGGGAGATGGAGCAGAGAGACAGGGAGACAGACAGAGAGACAAAGAGGCAGACAGGGAGACAGACAGGGAGATAGAGAGAGAGACAGGGAGACGGACAGAGAGACAGGGAGACAGACAGGGAGATGGAGCAGAGGCAGGGAGATGACAGGGAGACAGACAGGGAGATTGAGCAGGGAGATGGAGCAGGGAGACAGACAGAGAGACAGACAGACAGGGAGATGGAGTAGGGAGACAGACAGGGAGACAGACAGGGAACTGGAGTATGGAGACAGACAGGGAGATGGAGAAGCGAAACAGACAGGGAGATGGAGTATGGAGACAGACAGGGAGACAGACAGGGAAACAGACAGGGAGATGGACAGGGAGATGGAACAGGGAGCCAGACAGAGAGACAAAGAGGCAGACAGGGAGATGGAGCAGGGAGACAAACAGGGAGACAGACAGGGAAACAGACAGGGAGACGGACAGGGAGATGGAGCAGGGAGACAGACAGGGAGATGGAGCAGGTAGACAGACAGGGAGACAGACAGGGAGCCAGACAGGGAGACGACAGGGAGGCAGACAGGGAAACAGACAGGGAGACAGACAGGGAGATGGAGCAGAGAGACAGGGAGACAGACAGAGAGACAAAGAGGCAGACAGGGAGACAGAAAGGGAGATGGAGCAGGGAAACAGACAGAGAGACAGACAGGGAGATGGAGCAGGGAAACAGACAGGGAGACAGATAGGGAGCTGGAGAATGGAGACAGACAGGGAGACAGACAGGGAGATGGAGCAGGGAGGCAGACAGGGAGACAGACAGGGAGTCAGACAGGGAGACAGACATGGAGAAAGACAGGGAGATGGAGCATGGAGACAGACAGGGAGACAGACAGGGAAACAGACAGGGAGACAGACAGGGAGATGGAGAAGGGAGACAGACAGGGAGACAGACAGGAGACAGACAGACAGACAGGGAGACAGACATGGAAACAGACAGGGAGTCAGACAGGGAGCCAGACAGGGAGACAGACATGGAAACAGACAGGGAGACAGACATGGAAACAGACAGGGAGACAGACAGTGAGATGGAACAGGGAAACAGACAGGGAGGCAGACAGGGAGCTGGAGTATGGGGACAGACAGGGAGACAGACAGGGAGATGGAGTATGGAGACAGACAGGGAGATGGAGAAGCGAAACAGACAGGGAGAAAGACAGGGAGATGGAGTATGGAGACAGACAGGAAGATGGAGCAGGGAGACAGACAGGGAGACAGACAGGGAGATGGAGTATGGAGACAGACAGGGAGACCATAATTCCACCATAATTTGCAAATAAATTCATTAAAAATCCTACAATCTGATTTTCTGGATTTTTTTTCTCATTTTGTCTGTCATAGTTGAAGTGTACCTATGATCAAAATTACAGGCCCCTCTCATCTTTTTAAGTGGGAGAACTTGCACAATTGGTGGCTGACCAAATACTTTTTTGCCCCACTGTATGTGTTTGAGAGTGTGAGCTGCGTTCAGGGGGATCTATGTGTTTGTGAGTGTGAGCTGCGTTCAGGGGATCTATGTGTTTGTGAGTGTGAGCTGCGTTCAGGGGATCTATGTGTTTGTGAGTGGGAGCTGGAAGCTGGAAGCAGACGTTACACTTGGCTGTGTGCCCAAACTAAAAGCACCTGCTGCTCTTAGCTAATTGTTTGCTTGGAAGTTCCCTTTTCAACCGCCTCACCCCAACACACCCCTGCCCCCCCCATCCCACACACACACACCTCACCTCTATCTCCTTTCCACTCCTAACCGCTACCCACCTGCTCCCTCTTGTGCAGTAGCCTCAACGAAAATGGCAGTTTAAAGTCATTTAAACAGACCTCACCCCTAATCTGTGTCTTTATTCACAGTAACAATACAGTCTATCCTCCTAAACATTCTCTAACTGCAGTGGGGAGAATAGACCACACAATCCTTTCTGAAAGAAAGAGAGAGAGAGAGAGAGAGAGAGAGAGAGAGAGAGAGAAAGAAAGAAAGAAAGAAAGAAAGAAAGAAAGAAAGAAAGAAAGAAAGAAAGAAAGAAAGAAAGAAAGAAAGAAAGAAAGAAAGAAGGAAAGAATGAGAGAGAGAGAATGATGTAATAGAGAGAGAGAGAGAGATATAGAATGGTGTAATGGAGAGAGTGAGAGAGAGAGAGAGAGAGAAAGAGAGAGAGAGAGAGAGAGAGAGAGAGAGAGAGAGAGAGAGAGAGAGAGAGAGAAAATGGTGTAATGGAGAGAGAGGGTGCAGAGAAGGAATGTTGGAGAGAGAAAGAGATGGAAGATAGAGAGAGGAGTGGAGAGTAGTTTCTGTCAGTCCGCTCGACCAGCCAGCCTGCAGGAGAAACAGATCTATCTCCCTCTCTCTCTGTGAGCCTAAACTGAGAGACGAGACACATCACGACTCCCAGAGAAAAAAACACAACTAGCGACAACACCAGCAGTATTTTCTACAAACAAAACACAAAGGCAGTGAGGCAACTAAAGAAAACCCTGAAGTCTACATTCACCAAGGACACAAACATTTATTATCACTCTTAGAATTAGACAGGATGGGTTGGTTCACTTCAAGTGCTCTAAAACAGGGCATGGAAAGAGGTCCTGGCAAGATTGTTGGAGCTGCATTTCCCCCAGTGTTTTACGGTGAATAGGAAGCCACTCAAGGCTGAGCTCCTCAAAGCCCTTGGAAATGTCAGCATCATTAGAGAGAATGTCAGTAGAGCTTCAGAGATCCACCAGATAGATCTGGTGTCTGAGGACAGGGGACATGTGATGGAGCTCATGACCTGTGGGCAAATACAGCTTCATCTGCCCTTCCTCAATATGGAGACACAGAAGGGGTTTATCCTCAGCTAGCACACGAAAAGAGCTGAGTAAGTGTTAACTCGCCCTACAGTGGTAACACAGAGAGAGAGAGAGAGAGAGAGAGAGAGAGTAGAGTATGTGTGTGTGTGTGGTGTGTGTGTGGTGTGTGTGTGTGTGGTATGTGTGTGTGTGGTGTGTGTGTGTGTGTGGTATGTGTGTGTGTGTGTGTGTAATGAAGTCAGGATGACCCCTCTGCCTACAGAATCCAGCAATATACTGTAATAACATGTTATTTGCTTCTGTTCTATTTTCTCCACTGTCTATACCAGCCTCCACTGTCTGTCAGCCTCCACTGTCTATGTCAGCCTCCACTGTCTATGCCAGCCTCCACTGTCTATGTCAGCCTCCACTGTCTATGTCAGCCTCCACTGTCTATGCCAGCCTCCACTGTCTATGTCAGCCTCCACTGTCTATGCCAGCCTCCACTGTCTATGCCAGCCTCCACTGTCTATGCCAGCCTCTACTGTCTATGCCAGCCTCCACTGTCTATGTCAGCCTCCACTGTCTATGCCAGCCTCCACTGTCTATGCCAGCCTCCACTGTCTATGCCAGCATCTGTCTATGCCAGTCTCTACTGTCTATGCCAACCTCTACTGTCTATGCCAACCTCTACTGTCTATGCCAGCATCCACTGTCTATGCCAGCCTCCACTGTCCATGTCAGCCTCTACTGTCTATACCAGCCTCTACTGTCTATGCCAGCCTCTACTGTCTATGCCAGCTTGGAGCAGCTACTCTCCTGTCTCACTGGGCAATGTGTGTGTGTTGAAATATTTTCAGGTAAATAGTCATGTCTGAGTCTAGGGATCATCTTCTCCCATACAGATACACAAACACACTCACACGGCCAGAATGAGTCCTAACCCCCGAGTCTTCTCTCTCTATCCTGAAAGTCTGTTTAAAGAGCTCATTTAACACTTTTCCTCTCCTTCCCTCTCTCGTTCCCTCTCTCTCAGAACTTCAAAACAGGAGAGAGAGCACATGGTCAGGGTGTGTGTACTGTTTTCTCAAGTCACTGGCCCCAGGCCTGTATTATAGATCTCTTATTACTGCTTCCATCCTCTAGAACAGATGGTTGAGAAACACCACAGAGCAGATTTGCCTTCAAGTACAAGGTAAGAGGCCCTTCCAGTATGTCTGGGTTGGTGTTCTATACGATCATGTAGTTAGGGAGTTACTGATACATTATCTCCACTACTGGGACTGACAGGAAGCAGGGAGATCAATCACACTACTGGGACTGACAGGAAGCAGGGAGATCAATCACACTACTGGGACTGACAGGAAGCAGGGAGATCAATCACACTACTGGGACTGACAGGAAGCAGGGAGATCAGTTACACTACTGGGACTGACAGGAAGCAGGGAGATCAATCACACTACTGGGACTGACAGGAAGCAGGGAGATCAATCACACTACTGGGACTGGGAAGCTCAGACTACTGGGACTGACAGGAAGCAGGGAGATCAGTTACACTACTGGGACTGATGGGAAGCAGGGAGATCAGTTACACTACTGGGACTGATGGGAAGCAGGGAGATCAGTTACACTACTGGGACTGACAGGAAGCAGGGAGATCAGTTACACTACTGGGACTGACAGGAAGCATGGAGATCAGTTACACTACTGGGACTGACAGGAAGCAGGGAGATCAGTTACACTACTGGGACTGATGGGAAGCAGGGAGATCAGTTACATTACTGGGACTGACTGGAAGCAGGGAGATCAGTTACACTACTGGGATTGACAGGAAGCAGGGAGATCAGTTACACTACTGGGACTGATGGGAAGCAGGGAGATCAGTTACACTACTGGGACTGATGGGAAGCAGGGAGATCAGTTACACCATTGGGACTGATGGGAAGCAGGGAGGTCAGTTACACTACTGGGACTGACAGGAAGCAGGGAGATCAGTTACACTACTGGGACTGACAGGAAGCAGGGAGATCAGTTACACTACTGGGACTGATGGGAAGCAGGGAGATCAGTTACACTACTGGGACTGATGGGAAGCAGGGAGATCAGTTACATTACTGGGACTGACAGGAAGCAGGGAGATCAGTTACACTACTGGGACTGATGGGAAGCAGGACAGTTACACTACTGGGACTGACAGGAAGCAGGGAGGACTGATGGGGGAAGCAGGGAGATCAGTTACACTACTGGGACTGATGGGAAGCAGGGAGGTCAGTTACACTACTGGGACTGACAGGAAGCAGGGAGATCAGTTACACTACTGGGACTGATGGGAAGCAGGGAGGTCAGTTACACTACTGGGACTGATGGGGAACTGGGACTGATGGGAAGGAGATCAGTTACACTACTGGGACTGATGGGAAGCAGGGAAGTTACACTACTGGGAGGGCAGGGAGTCAGTTACACTACTGGGACTGATGGGAAGCAGGGAGGTCAGTTACACTGGGACTGATGGGAAGCTGGGACTGAGGGGTTACACTACTGGGACTGATGGGAAGCAGGGAGGTCAGTTACACTACTGGGACTGATGGGAAGCAGGGAGATCAGTTACACTACTGGGACTGATGGGAAGCAGGAGGTCAGTTACACTACTGGGACTGATGGGAAGCAGGGAGGTCAGTTACACTACTGGGACTGATGGGAAGCAGGAGATCAGTTACACTACTGGGACTGATGGGAAGCAGGGAGATCAGTTACACTACTGGGACTGATGGGAGCAGGAAGCACTGGGACTGATCAGTTACACTACTGGGACTGATGGGAAGCAGGGAGGTCAGTTACACTACTGGGACTGATGGGATCAGTTACACTACTGGGACTGATGGGAAGCAGGGAGATCAGTTACACTACTGGGACTGATGGGAAGCAGGGAGATCAGTTACACTACTGGGACTGATGGGAAGCAGGGAGATCAGTTACACTACTGGGACTGATGGGAAGCAGGGAGATCAGACAAGATGCTGATGGGAACACGTTATTTTACAGTTCTGTCCCCGCCACCATTCTATACCTGGTACGACTACTTTACAATACTCACTTACACATCGTTCTAAGCAAATAGCAGGTATTGTAAATAGCACATTAGAAAAGGTGTTACCTAACCAAAGTGTTTACAGTGACATACAACTGTGCTTCCCTGTTCTAAAAGGAGGGCATTGAGGCTGAGAGAGGTGCAGTATATTCTCCTGTTGTTGTGTCTGCTAAGTGAGGCTTGTTTAGGAGTTAGAAGTCATTTCCTCTAATTGGAGCAGGCGATGAAACTAATTAGTGCCAAGGCCGGACACAGAGTAGGCAGCCAATCACAGCAACAGGAGCATGGCCTCATAGGATCACAAGACATTAGCAGCCGAGTGCTGATTCTAACACTGATATGATAAACACAGTCCACAGGGGCTTTGCATGACAGGAGAGGAGGAGGAGGGAGACAGTGTGTGTGTGTGTGTGTGTGTGTGTGTGTGTGTGTTTATAGGTCTGAGACACTGTCACCACCGCTTCAAGGAGCTGACAGGCGAGAAATCTGTTCAGACGGCTTAAGGAATTGAGGGGCTGTGACAGACCCCCCCTCGCACAACCTCATTATCACTTCCTGTGGGTAACACACCCTGCCCTGACCCTCCACCTATGACCCTTTAGAGACAGGCTCTTTCATCACAGATACACACGTCAATACCGCCGAGCGATATCTGAGATGTCACACCTTATAGATTCAATAAGACCTAGACAGAGGGAGAGGCTCAGACACAGCAGGAAGGGAGGAGTGTGTGTGTCTGCATGCTTGCGCCCGCGCTTGCCTGTGTACGTGATCATCTATAAACGCTGCCAGACAGGATAAACACTTGAACAAGTCAATAGCTCAGTGAGTGGGGGTGCACACTATAAATTCTCTGGTGACTATCGATTATGATAGGAAACATTTCCCTTTTTTAAATACACCTTAATCCGGTAAAAAGTGGAATATCATCTATTGTACAGGTCACAATGTAGTAAGAGTAGTAATGGCAGCATCATAAAGCATTTATATACATGACATAAACACTATGTAATGAATATGTTACAAGAGTGTAATGAAACCCACAACGTGAGGGAGACACAATAGGGCGTGTTACCACAATAGGGCGTGTTACCACAATAGGGCGTGTTACCACAATAGGGCGTGTTACCACAATAGGGCGTGTTACCACAATAGGGCGCGTTAACACTTACTCAGCTCTTTTCGTGTGCTAGCTGAGGATAAACCCCTTCTGTGTCTCCATATTGAGGAAGGGCAGATGAAGCTGTATTTGCCCACAGGTCATGAGCTCCATCACATGTCCCCTGTCCTCAGACACCAGATCTATCTGGTGGATCTCTGAAGCTCTACTGACATTCTCTCTAATGATGCTGACATTTCCAAGGGCTTTGAGGAGCTCAGCCTTGAGTGGCTTCCTATTCACTGCAAAACACTGGGGGAAATGCAGCTCCAACAATCTTGCCAGGACCTCTTTCCATGCCCTGTTTTAGAGCACTTGAAGTGAACCAACCCATCCTGTCTAATTCTAAGAGTGATAATAAATGTTTGTGTCCTTGGTGAATGTAGACTTCAGGGTTTTCTTTAGTTGCCTCACTGCCTTTGTGTTTTGTTTGTAGAAAATACTGCTGGTGTTGTCGCTAGTTGTGTTTTTTTCTCTGGGAGTCGTGATGTGTCTCGTCTCTCAGTTTAGGCTCACAGAGAGAGAGGGAGATAGATCTGTTTCTCCTGCAGGCTGGCTGGTCGAGCGGACTGACAGAGGCTGACGTCTCACTCCCACTGAGACAGAGCTGGTACAAGAAACTACTCTCCACTCCTCTCTCTATCTTCCGTCTCTTTATCTCTCCAACATTCCTTCTCTGCACCCTCTCTCTCCATTACACCATTCTCTCTCTCTCTCTCTCTCTCTCTCTCTCTCTCTCTCTCTCTCTGATGTCTTCCTTTTTCTGCCTGGGTAAACTCTGCAGCAGCCCTGTCCTAGCCCAGGGCTCACACATTAGGGCTCAGGGCTCACCAAACACTCTCTAACACACAGAAACCCACAGACACACGCATGCACTCACACACACAAAAAACCTCCCTGCCTGCTCCTGCTACGCCGTAGGGATGCTCAGGGCCCAGTCACACTTGCTGGGTCAGCCTAGGGCAGAGAGGCAGGGGGCCAGACACAGACACATTGTCCACTAGGACTGATCTGAGAGCAGGCTGGTCATCACCACACACTACAGCCATTTAATCACACACTGGTGGAAGATGAAGGACAGAATGAGAGGAAGATAATTTTTTACATTTTATTTAACCTTTATTTAACTAGGCAAGTCAGTTAAGAACAAATTCATATTTACAATGACGGCCTACCAAAATAAAATATAAATATAGGACAAAACACACATCATGACAAGAGAGACAACACTACATAAAGAGAGACCTAAGACAACAACATAGCAAGGCAGCAACACATGACAACACAGCATGATAGCAACACATGACAACACAGCATGGTAGCAACACATGACAACACAGCATGGTAGCAACACATGACAACACAGCATGGTAGCAACACATGACAACACAGCATGGTAGCAACACAGCATGGTAGGTATCAGCACAAAACATGGTACAAACATTATTGGGCACAGACAACAGCACAAAGGGTCAACAAATATCACACAAAGCAGACACAACTGTCAGTAAGAGTGTCCATGACTGAGTCTTTGAATGAAGGAATTGAGATAAAACTGTCCAGTTTGAGTGTT